>NC_041386.1:586264871-586328330 GCF_002162155.2 Triticum dicoccoides
GCCTCGCGGGCCCGCGGGCGGCGGTGAACTGGGGACCGGGCGGCGGCCACTAGGAGGCCGACACGTGGCGGCGGACGGGGAGGCCGGACATGTCCGTCGGCGGCGGGTGTGTCCGACGGCGGCGGGAGGAGTTGGATCTAGGGTTAGGGGGGAGAAGAACCGTGGATTTCGGAGGGGGGGTGTATATATAGGCATAAGTGGAGCTTGGAGAGTCCAAATGAGGTGCGGTTTTCGCCCACACGATCGTGATCGAACGCTCTAGGACATGGAGCAGAGTTTGGTGGGTTTTGGGCCAAATTAGAAGGGTGTTGGGCTGCAACACACACGAGGCCTTCTCGGTCCCTCGGTTAACCGTTGGAGTATCAAACGAAGTCCAAATGGTACGAAACTTGACAGGCGGTCTACCGGTAGTAAACCAAGGCAGCATGACAAGTCTCGGTCCAATCCGGAAATGTTTAATCCCCACACAAGAAAGAAAGGTAGAAATGACCACCGGAGGAGAACGGAACGCCGGATTGCAAAACGGACAACGGGGATAATGCTCGGATGCATGAGACGAACATGTATGCAAATGAAATGCGCATGATGACATGATATGAGATGCATGACACGCAAGCAATGACAAGGCAACACCAGCGAATAACTGCACGACACCTGGCACATCGGTCTCAGGGCGTTACAGGTTTGACGGGGGTCACCGGCACGGTGGGCTTCCTCCTCTTGGAAGGAGGTCCCCCGCCGGACTCTGGAACCTTTGAAGGTTCCGGAGCGGTGTCCGGCCTAGAGCTGAACTTGGAGCCCTGGGGGGTTTCATCCCCTTTACTCCTGGAGTCCGGGAGGTCGCCTTGCGGCGCCTCCAGGACCACCTCCTCCCGGCTTGGAACCTGTTGGGACAACACTTCGGTGTCGTCCGTAGGGCGGGGGGAGGAAGCCGTCGGAAGCGAGTTCACATCCAACGAGTCCAGTGAGCCGCTCGACGACGCGTCGAGCCGGTCCTTGGGTGGGCTGCATAAACATATTCGACATAAGGGAAAGTTGTGCAATAAACGATTACTATGAATTACTCTGGTATCCGGATACTTACGATTTTGCCAGGGGCTTGGCCCTGGGCGGCCACTCCTCTCTGCCGTCATCGATGGAGTAGTCCGGAGGAAGGGTTTTCCCCATCTTGGACCCTCTGGCCTCCCAGAGAGGGCGGCCTTCCTTTTCTTCGCTCCTCCCGCTGGAGGGGGAGAAGTCTCTTCTTCTTCCTCCTCGTCTTCATGGGAGGAATGCGCCTCAGAACCGTCGGATGATGGATCCGACACCTCCTGGCGCCAGTCACTCTTTCGCGTCCCCGTGGTCTTTTTTGCGGCCTTCTCCGGCACCACATAGGGTGCCGGAACCAGCAGCTTCGCCAAGTGAGCGTCCGCTGGGCCTTCGGGCAAAGGAGACGGACAGTTGATCTGTCCGGACGTCGCTTGCCAATCCTGTCAAAGGTAAGGGAGCTTAGATCCCGCATGGAGTCAAACTATGAAAAACTGATACCCTGTAAAAGGAAAAAACAGGTTACTGCGAGAGCGTGACGTTGCGTACTGAATCCGCGATCCTCGGTAGCGGATGCGGGAGCCTCGGCGTGTAACACCCTCGATGCGACTATAGCTCCCACGTGTCGAGGCACGACTTAGAGACATAATCGCATTGAAGGCATATGTCGCAAGTGAGGTAATCTTCACATAACCCATGTAATAAATAAGGGAAAGAGATACATAGTTGGCTTACAATCGCCACGTCACACAATTACATAAATAAAGCATTACATCAATCAAATACACTCATGGTCCGACTACGGAACCAAAATAAAAGAAGAACCCCAAATGCGACAAAGGTCCCTGATGGACCCCAACTAGGATCCACTACTGATCAACTAGAACGAAACAACACAAATGACAAGATCTTCATCGAGCTCCTCCTGAGCTTGGTTGCGTCAACTGCACGGACTCATCGGCAATCTCGCACCGTCACGATCAAGACTATTTAGGCTTATGGGTAAGGTAAAAGTATGAGGTGGAGCTGCAGCAAGCGACTAGCATATATGGTGGCTAACCTATTCGCAAAAGAGAGTGAGAAGAGAAGGCAAAGCATGATCGATAAAAGTATGATCAAGAAGTGATCCTGGACTACCTACGTCAAGCATAACTCCAACAACCGTGTTCACTTCCCGGACCCCGCTGGAAAGAGACCATCACGGTTACACACGCTGTTGATTCATTTTAATTAAGGTCAACTTCAGGTTTTCTACAACCGGATATTAACAAATTCCCGTCTGCCCATAACCGCGGGCACGGCTTTCGAAAGTTCAAATCCCTGCAGGGTTGTCCCAACTTAGCCCATCACAAGCTCTCACGGTCAACGAAGGAATAGACCTCCACCCGAGACGTTCCGATCAGACTCGGTATCCCGGTACAACAAGACATTTCGACAGGGTAAAACTAAACCAGCAACACCGCCCGATGCGCCGACATCCTGATGGGAGCTGCACATATCTCGTTCTCAGGGCAACACCGGATGAGACATCCTACGAGTAAAACCAGCCCTCAAGTTTCCCCGAGGTGGCCCCGCAGTCTACTCAGTTCGGACCAACACTTAGACAAGCACTGGCCCGGGGGGGTTAAAATAATATGACCCTCGGGATGCGCGAGTCCCAAGGGAAAGGTGGTAGGTTGTTAGTGCAAATGGTAAAACCAATGTTGGGCATTGCTGGAAGAGCTTTACTTAAGGCGAACTGTCAAGGGGTTCCCATTATAGCCCAACCGCATGAGGAACGCAAAATCCGGGAACATAACACCGATATGACGGAAACTAGGGCGGCAAGAGTGGAACAAAACACTAGGCATAAGGCCGAGCCTTCCACCCTTTACCAAGTATATAGATGCATTAATTAAATAAGATATATTGTGATATCCCAACAAGAAAATAAATGTTCCAACAAGGAACGAACTCCATGTTCCAACAAGGAACAAACTTCAATCTTCACCTGCAACTAACAACGCTATAAGAGGGGCTGAGCAAAGCGGTAACATAGCCAATCAACGGTTTGCTAGGACATGGTGGGTTAGAGGTTTAACATGGCAATTGGGAGGCTGACAAGCAAAAGGTAGGCATCGTAGCATTGGCATAGCAAGAGCGAGCAAACTAGCATAGCAAAAATAGTAGTGATTTCGAGGGTATGATCATCTTGCCTGAAATCCCGCAAGGAAGAAGAACGAGTCCGTGAAGAAGACAAACGGGCGAAGTTGAACGGATCGTCACAAACGCGACGTTACCGGATCAACCCGAAGAAGCAAACACCGGAAAAGAAGCACACGACATAGTAAACAACCAACACATAATCATGGCATGATGCACACTCGAGTATGATGCACGTCCGGTTTAATGAAGCATGGCATGAAAAAATGCACAAGCAATCCTACAAATTATGTGGAGCTCAATATGCAACGAGTTGCATATTGACGAAACACCAAAACAAGTTATTTAGTTCGATCTCGTTTATGTACCCAACAATATTAAATGTTATTAAACATGGCAAGAGGGTGAAGCAAAATAAAACTACCTATCTAGGCAAGTTTAAATGAGGCCGGAACAACAAACAACAATTCCGGTAAATCCCCATAGGCATATAATAGATTTGGTACTGTTCTGCCCTAAACATTATTTTAGAGTTGTTAAACATGCAAGATGATGCCACCATGTTAAACTACGCAAAATTCTACCCCATTTACATATAAAGTTTATTAAAATCGGAGTTACGGTTGAATAGTTATGAATTTAATCATTTTAGCATGGCATAGGAGCAAATTAATGCAAACATCATTTTAAATATTTCAAACATAGATGAAAGTTGGATATTATTAATCTACACAAAATTCGGAGCAAGTTTCATATATAAATCATTTTAATCCGATGCACGGTTAGTGAGTTATTAAATGCATGAACATGAGGGTCTAATCTGTAAAACTGACAATCCCTGGAATAATAGACAAAATCGCAACAGAGGAAAAAAACATGCATCGGGCCGAAACAAGCTGGCCCAACAGGAGGGAAAAAATAGGAGGAGGGGGCGCTGCGGGTCGGCTCACCCTGGGCCTGGCCCAGTCAGAGGGGAAGCGGGCCGTCGGGGTCGGCTGGAGATGGGCCTGGGAGGCCAAGGCGGGGAGGAGGCAGGCCGGTGGTAGCGGCACACTGGGCCGGAGGCGAGGCCAATTTGGCTGGCGTGGTGCGGATCTGGCCCGGCTGGCCTGGCGCTGCGCTACGCGGGTCGGGGAAGCAGGCCGGCGATGCTGGGCCGGACTCGGGCGCAGCCCACGCGGTAGGTCAACGAAGCCGGCGAGGGAGTGGCTGGATCGGGCTCCTCCCGATCCATGGCGGCGGCGGCGCTGGAAGATTCCGGCAGGGTGCGGAGAGGTAGGGAGGCCAAGGAGCACCGGATCCGGCGGGGCTCGGCTCCCCGGGGCCGGATCGAGGCAGAGGCGCCCCTGGACGGCGGTTGGGAAACGAAGGGGCGACGGGGGCGGACTCCGGCGAGGGTCGGTGATGACCGGAGCCAAGTCCGGCGCGGCACTGCGGCGGCGTTCCAGTGAGGGTCGGTGGCGGCGCGAAGCGCCCGAGGCGGCGGGGACGAAGGAGAGGCGCGGCGGGGAGCCTCGGGCCCGGGAGGGCCTGCGGCGGGCCTCGCGGGCTCCGCGGCGTGGTGCGGCGAAGTGGGGTACTGAGCGGACAGATGGCTTGCGCTGGTTGGCTAGCGGCGGCAGCAAGGTGACGTGGCAGCCTCTGGTTGGCTGGAGCGGCGTGGAGGGGCGCGGACATGTCCGGCGAAGGTGGGGATTTCGTCCGGCGGCGCGGATCTGAGAATTTTTAGGGTCAGGGGAAGAATGAACCGCGAATTTCGGAGGGGGTGTATATATAGGCATAGAGGGAGCTAGGAGAGTCCAAATGAGGTGCGGTTTTCGGCCACGCGATCGTGATCGAACGACCGAGATGATGGAGCAGAGTTTGGTGGGTTTTGGGCCAAATTGAAAGGGTGTTGGGCTGCAACACACATGAGGCCTTCTCGGTCCCTCGGTTAATCGTTGGAGTATCAAACGAAGTCCAAATGGTACGAAACTTGACAGGCGGTCTACCAGTAGTAAACCAAGGCCGCTTGGCAAGTCTCGGTCCAATCCGGAAATGTTTAACCCCCACACAAGAAAGAAAGATAGAAATGGCCATCGGAGGAGAACGGAACGCCGGATTGCAAAACGGACAACGGGGAAAAAGCTCAGATGCATGAGACGAACACGTATGCAAATGAAATGCGCATGATGACATGATATGCAATGCATGACACGCAAGCAAATGACATGGCAACGAAAACGAATAACTGGAAGACACCTGGCACATCGGTCTCGGGGCGTTACACGGCGCCCTTGAAAAGCACCTTCCAGGCATCTTCGTATGTCGTGTTGAAGAGCCTGCTCAGAGTTTGGTGCCGCGCCGGGTCGAACTCCCACAGGTTGAAAGCCCGTTGTTGACACGGGAGGATCAAGCGGATGAGCATAACCTGGACTACGTTGACAAGTTTGAGCTTCTTGTCCACCAGGGTTTGGACGCATGATTGGAGTCCGGTCAGCTCTCCTTTTTTACCCCACGATAGGCGTCTCCTTCCAAGAGGTGAGCCGTGTAGGGGGTCCAGATCAAAACTCAGGGGCTGCGACCCATTCAGGGTCGCGCGGCTCGGTGATGTAAAACCACGCCGATTGCCACCCCTTCAGGGTCTCCACAAAGGAGCCCTCGAGCCATAAGACGTTGGCCATCTTGCCCACCGTGGCGCCTCCGCACTCCGCCTGGTTGCCGCGCACCACCTTCGGCTTGACATTGAAAGTCTTGAGCCATAGGCCGAAATGGGGGCGGATGCGGAGGAAAGCCTCGCACATGACGATAAACATCGAGATGTTGAGGAAAAAGTTCGGGGCCAGATCGTGGAAATCCAGGCCATAGTTGAACATGAGCCCTCGGACAAATGGGTGAAGAGGGAAGCCCAGTCCGCGGAGGAAATGGGGGAGGAACACCACCCTCTCATGGGTCCTAGGGGTGGGGATGAGCTGCCCCTTTTCGGGAAGCCGGTACGCAATGTCGTTAGACAAGTTTCCGGCCTTCCTTAGTTTTTTTATGTGTCCCTCCGTGACGGAGGAGACCATCCACTTGCCTCCCGCTCCAGACATGGCTGGAGAAGGTTGAGGTGGGGAGTGCGGACTTGGGCGCTGGAGCTCGAGTACGTGAGAATGGATAAGCAAAGGAGGAAGAAGGCGTAGGTGAAAAGGTGGATCCTTATCCCCTTATATGGGTGGACGCAACTACGTGTCCCCACCAGCCTGGTAAACTCGGTTATCTCCAAGTGCCTTAATCAATGGCACGGTTGGGTTACCCACGCCCGTATTGATGAGAATCCCGGAATAAGGGGACACGATCTCTGCTTTAACAAGACGTGCCAAGGAAACCGCCTCGCATGACGCGCTGAGGTGGGATAATGAAACGACTCGGATAAAGGCTTGGCCGTGGTGTGTCACATTACGGAATACTTCAGCAGATTAGATTTCTGTAAATAGTATTCTCTCTATGGCAATATGTGGAAACTTATTTTGCAGAGCCGGACACTATCTTTGTGTTCGTAATCTTCTATGAAGTACTTGGAGGAGGAACCCGCCTTGCAATGCCGAAGACAATCTGCGCGCCGGACTCGTCGTCATTGAAGCCTGGTTCAAGGGCTACTGAGGGAGTCCTAGATTAGGGGGTGTCCGGATGGCCGGACTGTACCTTCAGCCGGACTCCTGGACTATGAAGATACAAGATTGAAGACTTCGTCCCGTGTCCGGGAGGGACTTTCCTTGGCGTGGAAGGCAAGCTTGGCGATACGGATATGCAGATCTCCTACCATTGTAACCGACTCTATGTAACCCTAACCCTATCCGGTGTCTATATAAACCAGATGGTTTTTAGTCCGTAGGATGACATACACAACGACAATCATACCATAGGCTAGCTTCTAGGGTTTAGCCTCTCTGATCTTGTGGTAGATCTACTCTTGTACTACCCATATCATCAATATTAATCAAGCAAGACGTAGGGTTTTACCTCCATCGAGAGGGCCCGAACCTGGGTAAAACTTCGTGTCCCCTGCCTCCTGTTACCATCCGGCCTAGACGCACAGTTCGGGACCCCCTACCTGAGATCCGCCGGTTTTGACACCTACAACACCCAATACAATGGTAAATTGTATAGGTGCACTAGTTCGGCGAAGAGATGGTGATACAAGTGCAATATGGATGGTAGATAAAGGTATTTGTAATCTGAAATTATAAAAACAGCAAGGTAACTAATGATAAAAGTGAGCGTAAATGGTATTGCAATGTGTTGAAACAAGGCCTAGGGTTCATACTTTCGCTAGTGCAAGTCCTCTCAACAATACTAACATAATTGGATCACATAACTATCCCTCAACATGCAACAAAGAGTCACTCCAAAGTCACTAATAGCGGAGAACGAACGAAGAGATTATGGTAGGGTATGAAACCACCTCAAAGTTATTCTTTCCAATCAATCCGTTGGGCTGTTCCTATAAGTGTCACAAATAGCCCTAGAGTTCGTACTAGAATAACACCTTAAGACACAAATCAACCAAAACCCTAATGTCACCTAGATACTCCAATGTCACCTCAAGTATCTGTCAGATTTCGGGTTCCGGCAGACCCTTGAGGTTCGAACACTGGGGTGCGCGCGGAGATTTCGCCTCCTACCTACCTACACTCCTCCGCCTTGCTAGGATCTAAACTAAGGAAAGAACAACACAAGAGACACAGGGTTTATACTGGTTCGGGCCACCGTTGTGGTGAAATACCCTACTCCAGTGTGTGGTGTGGTGGATTGCTTCTTGGGCTGATGATGATGATGAACAATACAATGAAGAATAGCCTCACGAGGGTCTGTTATTGGCTGGGGCGATGAACTGCTGGGAGGAGTTCAGTCACCCTTCTCTCTCTCTCTCTCTGATCCTTTCTTTTATCCTTCGATCCCCCTATTTCCTTCTGCAAAACCCCCCTTTGCTCTGTGGGTGGCTGGTCCTATTTATAGGGGCCCTAGCCCTCTTCCCAAATATCGAGCGGGAAGGGAGCCAACAATGGCGGGCTAATTTGAAGGGGGACAACCAGTACTAGCTACCCTGACAAAAGTAGTCTTCGCCTGCACAAAGCTCTGGTGATGACGCCGTCTTGGGCTCCACGGTGACCTCCGTCTTGTAGTCCTCATGGTCTTGGTCTCGTTGCACCGAAATGGCAACCTTTGCCTGATGCCTCGGTACTCTGCGGCTGCGCTTGCCCCCTTTGCACCAAAGAGGAAAGGAGGACATTGCGCGGGCTGGCACCCGCCTGGCACCCTCGGTCGTCATGGCTTGCGTCACGGGCACCTCGTGAGGTACCCCTCCTTGATCTCTCCGCCTCCTCGTGAGCCAGCCTGACGAGGCCATGCCTGAGGAAGCTCTGCGTCGTCCGCCCCGCGAGGCTTGGCCCGTCGCGAGGGTCTTGGGTTTGTGTTGGTGAAGATGGGCCGCGCTGGGCCCCCCTTTGAGCCACGCCGCAGGCCGCAGGCAGGCAAGTCTGGGGACCCCCGTTCCCAGAACGCCGACAGTAGCCCCGGGCCCAAGGCGCACCCGGTCTTGGCCGTGCAGGGAGGTGGAAGGGCAAGAGCAAAGCGCTACGGGCCCTAATAGCCTGTGGCCTTGGGCGCCGCGTGGCAGTTGATTGGACGTGGGCGCCTTAGAAACCGCGGGAGTTGATAAAGGAGCGACATCCACCTAGGCTTTGCTTCTTGCTTTCCCTAGTTGCTGCTCAGATCCCCTTTCTCGCGTCTCTCCTTCCTTCCTCCAAAATTTCTAGATCCACTCCGCCCGTGTGACCTAGGAAGCCATGGCGCCTCGTCAGCCCCTGGCCATAGCTTGGTACTCATCTGCCCTGGACCCGCCGAACATGTCGGAAGCGAGCCTTGCCCAGTTGCGCCGGATGGCGACGGCGCGGGGCATCAATGGGGCGAAGGTGTTTAAAGCCGGCTCCGCCACCCCTGAGTGTCAAGGGAGCACCTTCTATCCGCTCTTCGTAAGTGCCATTGCTGCTGGCCTGGTGCCTCCCTTCTCCGAGTTCTTCCTCTCTGTCCTCCGCCACTATAAGCTACAAGCCCTGCATCTCCAACCCAACTCCGTCCTTCTCCTGGCAATCTTCGCCTATTACTGCGAGGCTCACGTAGGGGTGCAGCCCTTAGTGGCCTTGCTGCGCCACTACTTCTACCTATGGACCTCTCGTGGTACTGCTTCCACGTGCGCGAGCTTCATCACGTACGGTGGCGCCATTGCCATTTCGAACCCTAGGAAAAGGATTGAGGGCTTCAGGAGCAAGTGGGTCTTGGTGGATGCTGGGCGCATCCACTCTCGGCTGATCTTGCCCACGGAGCAGCCCACGAGCTCCAGCAATTGGGGTCGAGCGGAGCTCACGGACCCCCGCGCGAAGCTGATGTTGGAGAAGATGGATGCGGATCTGAGGCCGGCCAATATGGCGGCGGCGAAGCTGACCGGCGCGTCGCTGCTGAGGGAATTCCTGGAGCACCAGCTGGCTCCGCTTCGGCAGTACTCACTTCCGATGTGGAGGCCCCGTCTGAGCCCCGCGGCTTTAGCCGACGGAGATCTGGTAGCGGTCCTCCAATCTCTGGTCGGGGGCGATGTGGCGAGGTTGGCGGGCGCTCCTACGCCCTTGTTCCTCCGCGACGACTGGGAGCAGGTAGTGGAGTCCATGCCCATCTTCAACGGGGATAGGCCCGTGCCCATGGAAACTCCCGAGAAACCGGTGGACGTGCCCTCCAATGACTCCAGCGAAGAGGAGGAAGCAGACGAGCAGGGAAAAGGGCCTGGCTCCGAGGGGACTGATGGAGAGTCGAGGGCTCCCTCCCCCGGCGCAGGTCCCGCGTTCTCCGCCTCTCTCCGAGCGATGACGACGAGGATGAGGACGAAGACGACGACAAGGACAACGACGAGCAGGACGGCGGGAGCTCACCTCCGATTACGAAGAAGGACAGGACCGGGCTGATCTCCCGCGGGTCTGCCCCGGCCCCGGGGCGGACCGCAGATGCACCTTCCGCCTCCAAGCTTCCCGAGGTTGACCCTTCCAGCCGGCTTTCAGGCTTCAAATTTGGCCGGAGGCTGCTTGAGCTCACTGGTGATGACCCGTAAGCATTTGATTCTTGTCTTTATTTCTTGCTCTGCTTCTGAGGCTTGACGTACGCATTTCTTGGATAGGCTGGCGCCCGCAGCAAAGAAGGCGAAGGGAGCTCCCGAGGTTCCACCCGTGGCAGCGCCTCTGCCTGCGAAGAAGGGTGACCGCGACGCACAGGCTTCTCCTGCCCGGTCGTCCCCGCGAGGCCTGGCTGAGCCGGCTGGGGCGAGCTCAGCCCCCACGGCCCAAGTGGCTCCCGAGATGCTCTCGCCTGTCGCCGCCACTACAGCTACCGGGGCGCGGCAGGCTCCGCCTCAGGATGCTGGGGCCGCGCTGCTGCCTTCTCCTCCTACTCCACCTGATGCTGTCTCTCCGACCTCTTCTGGCGTTCTGGATCGTGCTGTTGCTGAGCTAGACCGACTGCGTCAGGATCTTCTTGGCGCCGATCCCCGCTTGGTCGCCGGGCGCTTGGAGCTGGCTTCAGGATGGGTTCACTCTGACGCTTCGATTCGGGCGGCGCTGGTCCAGGCCTCGACGGCATGCGATGAGGAGAAGCAGACCGTCCTTGAGGCGAAGGCTGCTCGCGACGCAGCCCTGGGGGAGGTGGTCGACGTCCGTGGACGTTGCAAGGTGCTGGAGGGCGAACTGCAAGATTTGCGGGACCAGCTCGCGAACGAGGTTCGCCTTCGCCAAGAGCAGGAAGAAGGCGTGAAGGCTCGCGAGGCAGCTCTCAAGGAGAGGGAGGTCAAGCTCAAGAAACGCCGCGACCGCCTAGGTGCACTGGAGCAGGAGTTGGGGGCGAGGAAGGCCAAGCTGGACAATGAGGCCCTAGTTCTTGCCGAGGACCACGTGGCCTTCATGAAGATGGAGGCGAGGGCTCGCTCCTCACTGAGGATGCTTTACGACAGCGGCCTGGAGAGCCCACTGGCTGGCGCCGAGGACGGCCCCTCCAAGCTGCTTCCCTTCCTGGTTCACGCTCTTGAAGATGTCGCCCTTGGCCTTGGCCCCACGGCCGAGGCCGAGGCGCGTGTCCTGTCTTCTGCAGCATTGACGCGGGTCCTCACCCACATCTACCTTCGCGATCCCGGTGTCGACCTCGACAGCCTGCTGGAGCCAGTGTGCGGCGAGCGTGCCGCTGCCGCTGCCGAGGCCGTGAAGGGTCGAGCAGAGGCCCTGCTGGGGAAGTTCCGGGCCTTCAGCACCAAGCCGAAGCAAGGCGCCGCCGACCCCACCGCTCTGTGAGGCGTACCCAATCCGTGCTGCTCCACCACCGACAAGTGACTCCGTTGCGGCTCCTGTCCTGCCTTTAATTCCTCCACATGTATCATGCCTCGGGGAGGCGTTTAAACTTGCGTTTGGCATTGAGATAACAGTGTGGACTGTAATATTTGCTTTTGAATTCCTTGAAATTTGCGCCTTTCCTTCCTACTTGCTTATGTTCTACGCTGGCAGAGCCCGGCCCCGCGCATGCCTCACCCAGCGTTGGCCCCGACCGGAAACCAGGACGGGGCCAAGGAGTGAGGGGCCACGTGACAAGTTAGGCTCCTGCGTCGCGATGCTTAGGAGTCCCCCTTGGCGCACGAACAGAAAGTAGGGAGGTGTGATGCGGATGGATCTACCGTTCAACGTCTGCAGAGCCCGGCCGCGCGCGTGCCTCACCCAGCGTTGGTCCCGACCGGAAACCAGGACGGGGCCACGGAGTGAGGGGCTACGTGACCAGTTAGGCTCCTGAGTCACGATGCTCAGGAGTCCCCCTTGACGCTCAAACGGCCTTCGTACCTTGGCTCCGCTCGGGGAGAGACACGCGACGAACCAGGCCCGGGGGGACCTGGCTGGGCGGCGTGCGTCTGGGTGGGACCCAGGCACAGCCCCCATGCCCAGCCCCCTCGCGCGGCAGTCCTGAGGGGAGGCGTTACGATGAGGCTAGACACTGAGCTCTGGGCTCCCTGAGGTTGGTGCGGCCTGGGGGCCACCCTCGGTTGTTTATCACCAGCGCGGAGCATAGCGCTACCGTATGTGTACGGGCATAGCCGCTCCTCGGCAGTGTCGTCAGCCAGCACGGAGCATGGTTATTCCACTAGTACGTGGGAGGGGGCCCCCTCTGGGAGGAGCCCCCGGGGCATGTACAGCCCCGCCCTGACACGTGGCTGGCACGGTAGGGCCTGGCGAGGTGTATCTGGGCACCCGTGAGCCAGCGCGGGACTCACGGGGCCCTACCTCTAGGCGGGTTGCGCCTGGCACTGGGCCTTATCTTGTGATGTGTCCCTGCAAATTTGGTTAGATGTCGGCAGTCTACGTCCTCGGGTCCCGGCCCGCGAGCTGGTCTTAGCCGTCGCTGGTATGCCAGGTCGCAATGCCATGGACAAGGCCAGAGGGTGAGGGCTGGAGAGCCAGTAAGAGCCCTGAGTCGCGATGCTCAGGTACCCCCCCTTTAACGTGCAAGTGGTCGGCATGGAGAAGAAGAGGTTCCGTGGACCGACATCAAATAATCAAGCATGGTGGGTCTAACGCATAATCGGAAATAAACGCAAATGGGATACATGCCGCTGGGCCTGGCCCGAGCGGCTTGGGGATCATGCAGCCCGAGGGGCGCCCCCAACAAGGTAAGCTAACAACATGGAATAAAAAAGGGATACACATCGCAGGGATGGACCCACGCGGCCTGGAATAATGCAGCCCTGGGGGGGCGCTCCCAGCTGGAAATAAAACTCGAAAGATGTCACCTGATGATGTTGAGGACGAAGGAGCGTTGATGTAGCAGGCTCGGTGGGCTGCGGGAGCCGATCCTAATGAGCCCCCAGGCCTAGGGGCCTCGGGAGGCTCCGGAGGCGCTGGCGGCTCCTAGCGGGCCATCTCCATCCCTGCCAGGGCTGCGGAACGCCTGGCCTCTCGTGCCTCCGTGATGCCCCTCATGAGGCGCTGGTACATGTCAGCCGCGTTCGGCAAGCCGTAAGGCATGCGAACGTAGCTGTGGGGTGGGCCTCCTCAGCGCCCCACTCGCGAGGGCCAGAGGCGCTCCAGAGAGGCGACTCGGTTGAGCCCTGGTGTGTCGATGCAGACGCGTAGCCCACCATCCTCGCCTGGATGGGGAGCCACTGGTGGTAGGCGGCGGCCGCCTTTCATGACTCTTGACTCCTGTAGCTCCTGAATGGCCTTGCTGACGAACTCCTGAGGGTCTGGATCTCCTTGCCTTGCTCCTTCTTGAGGGAAACGTGCTTCGAAACATGCCTCCATGTGGTGCCCAAGCGCCTCCCTCGTGACCCTAGCTAGGGCGGTGGCCCTCCAGGGGAGAGCCCCCGAGCCCTGCCTGAGGAGGGCACTGGGCACGCTTTCCTATGCGATGGTAGGAGGTTCCCCTTGGGAAGGCGAGGGCCCAGAGGGGCCTGCCTCCTGAGTGGTCGGGCCGGACGATGTCTTCTTCTTATTAGGGGCGGTCTCGGGAGGCCTCCTGCTCCCACGATCCGGGTCTTCCAGTGACGCGGCCTGAAAGGCTCGTTCCAGGGAACACACCGCGTCCTTCTCTTCACAGGGCACCGTGATGACTCCGCCGCTTCCTGGCATCTTGAGGACGTTGTAGCCGTGGTGAGTTACGGCCATGAACTTGGCCAGCGCTGGGTACCCAAGGATGGCGTTGTACGGCAGGCGAATGTGAGCGACGTCGAAGTCGATGAGCTCGGTGCGGTAGTTGTCGCGTGCCTCAAAGGTGACAGGGAGGCGGACCTGCCCAATTGGGATTGTGGAGCCGTCAGTGATACCGGAGAAAGGCTTGGTTGGCTGAAGCTGGCTGTAGGGCACTTGGAGGTTGTTGAATGTCTCCACGGACAGGACGTTGAGCCCTGCCCCGCCATTGATGAGGGTCTTGGTGACCACCATGTTGCTGATGATCGGGGAGCAAAGCATCAGGAGAACTCCGGCTGTAGCCGCACACTTGAGCTGATCTGCTGAGCTGAACGTGATGGTGCACGCCGATCACCTAAGAGGGCGCGTGGCTTCGAGCCTGGGGAGGACTGCGTTCACTTCGCGGGCGAACTGCTTGAAGATGCGCTGAGAGGCTGGGGCTTGTGCCCCGCCCAGGATGCAGGCGATCGCGCGCGGCTCCCGGAAGCCCCCAGACCCCTCATCCTGGTGGCGGTCCTCGTTTCTCCTTGGCTGCGGCGGCAACGGTGGGAGGCCTACGTTGCCTTGCGGGCGATCCTCGCGAGGCTGATCTCTCCAGCCTCCCTCGCGAGGCGGGTCTTGCCAGCGATCCTCGCGAGGTTGATCGCGCCACCCTTGGCACGGGCCACGGTCTTCCCAACGTCCTGCATTCCTTCCTCCTCCTCGACCATAGCCCCGGTCACTGCGGTCTGGGTGATGGCCGATCCTTCCTTCTCGCACGGCTCGGAGCTCTTGACATTCGTTGGTGTTGTGGGTGTGGAGGTCGTGGTACACACAGTACCGGCTGCCCTTGGAACAGGCTGATCTCTGCCTTGCTTGGTGTCTGGTTCTGCTGCGAGCACGGCAGCCCCCTTGCGCTTCACATCCTTGGCCTTGGGCTTCTTCTCTTGTGGGTCTACGGCAGGCAGCTCGAGGAGGGAGAGACGCCCTTCCTCGGCCCTAGCACACTTGGTTGCCAGGTTGAACAGCTCCAAGGAAGTGCACAGGTCTTCATGCATCGCCAGCTCCTCCTTCATCTTGACGTCGCGCAAACCGTCGGAGAAGGCCGAGATGATGGCCTCCTTGGTCACCTTGGGAATCTTGAGCAGACATGGGCGTGATGGTCGGAGGAGAACGGGGTGGTGGAAGACGAATCCCGGCGCACCCCTACCTGGCGCGCCAAATGTTGGATTTCGGTTTCCAGCAGACCCTTGAGGTTCGAACACTGGGGTGCGCGCGGAGATTTCGCCTCCTGCCTACCTGCACTCCTCCGCCTTGCTAGGATCTAAACTAAGGAAAGAACAACACAAGAGACATAGGGTTTATACTGGTTCGGGCCACCGTTGTGGTGTAATACCCTACTCCAGTGTGTGGTGTGGTGGATTTCCTCTTGCGCTGATGATGATGAACAATACAAGGAAGAATAGCCTCGCGAGGGTCTGTTCTTGGCTGGGGCGATGAACTGGTGGGAGGAGTTCAGTCACCCTTCTCTCTCTCTCTGATCCTTTCTTTTATCCTTCGATCCCCCTATTTCCTTCTGCAAAACCCCCCTTTGCTCTGTGGGTGGCTGGTCCTATTTATAGGGGCCCTGGTCCTCTTCCCAAATATCGAGCGGGAAGGGAGCCAACAATGGCGGGCTAATTTGAAGGGGGACAACTAGTACTAGCTACCCTGACAAAAGTAGTCTTCGCCTGCACAAACTCTGGTGATGACGCCGTCTTGGGCTCCATGGTGACCTCCATCTTGTAGTCCTCATGGTCTTGGTCTCGTTGCACCGAAATGTCAACCTTTGCCTGATGCCTCGGTACTCCGCGGCTGCGCTTGCCCCCTTTGCACCAAAGAGGAAAGGAGGACACTGCGCGGGCTGGCACCCGCCTGGCACCCTCGATCGTCATGGCTTGCGTCACGGGCACATCATGAGGTACCCCGCCTTGATCTCTCCGCCTCCTCGTGAGCCAGCCTGACGAGGCCGTGCCTGAGGAAGCTCTGCGTCGTCTGCCCCACGAGGCTTGGCCCCTCGTGAGGGTCTTGGGTTTGTGTTGGTGAAGATGGGCCGCGCTGGCCCCCCCTTTGAGCCACGCCGCAGGCCGCAGGCAGGCAAGTCTGGGGACCCCCGTTCCCAGAACACCGACAGTATCCGTGTGTATGATTATATGATATGCATCACACAATCTCAGATTCATCTATTCAACCAACAAATAGAACCTCAAAGAGTGCCCCAAAGTTTCTACCGGAGAATCATGACGAAAACGTGTGCCAACCCCTATGCATAGGTTCATGGGCAGAACCCGCAAGTTGATCACCAAAACATACATCAAGTGAATCACGTGGTATCCCATTGTCACCACAGACACTCACGTCAAGACATACATTAAGTGTTCTCAAATCTTTAAAGACTCAATCCGATAAGATTACTTCAAAGGGGGAACTCAATTCGTTACAAGAGAGGAGAGGGGGAGGAGAAACATAAGATCCAACTATAATAGCAAAGCTCGCGATACATCAAGATCGTGCCAAATCAAGAACATGAGAGAGAGAGAGAGAGAGAGAGATAGAGATCAAACACATAGCTACTGGTACATACCCTCAGCCCCGAGGGAGAACTACTCCCTCCTCGTCATGGATAGCACCGGGATGATGAAGATGGCCACCGGAGAAGGATGGCCCCCTCTGACAGGGTGCTGGAACAGGTCTAGATTGGTTTCCAGTGGCTACGGAGGCTTCTTGCGTCGGAACTCCTGATCTATTCTCTCTTCTGGAAGTTTTAGGGTACGTGAGTATATATGGGTGCAGGAAGTACGTCGGTGGAGCTTCGGGGGCCCCACGAGGCAGGGGCGCGCCCTAGGAGGGCCCACCCTCGTGAGCACCTCCCTTGGCTCCCGGCGTGGGCTCCAAGTCCATCCGGTAGCTTTCCTTCCAAAAGTAACTTCTCTAGTTGATTTCATTCCGTTTCGACTCCGTTTGATATTCCTTTTCTTCGAAACACTGAAATAGGCAAAAAACAGCAACTGTGGGCTGGGCCTCCGGTTAATAGGTTAGTCTGAAAAATAATATAAAAGTGGATAATAAAGCCCAATATTGCCCAAAACAGCAGATAACATAGCATGAGGCAATCAAAAATTATAGATACGTTGGAGACGTATCGGTATTTCGCAAATTTCTATGTCTACAATGCTCTCCACGGAGCTATTCTAGCTAATTGCTCCCACTTTCAATATGTATCTGGATCGGGACTTAGAGTCATCTAGATCGATCTAAAAAGCTTGCATCGATGTAACTCTTTACGACGAACTCTTTTTATCACCTCCATAACCGAGAAATATTTCCTTAGTCCTCTAAGGATATTTTTGACTGATGTCCAGTGATTTACTCCTAGATCAAAATTGTACTTCCTTGCCAAACTCTGGCTAAGGTATACAATAGGACTGGTACACAGCATAGCATACTTTATAGAACCTATGACTGAGGCATAGGGAATGACTTCTCATTCTTTTCTATTTTTCTGCTGTGGTCGGGTTTTGAGTCTTTACTCAACTTCACACCTTGCAACACAGGCAAGAACTCCTTCTTTGACTGTTCCATTTTGAACTACTTCAAAATCTTGTCAAGGTATGTACTCATTGAAAAAACTTATCAAGCATCTTGATCTATCTCTATAGATCTTGATGCTCAATGTGTAAGCAACTTCATCGAGGTCTTTCTTTGAAAAAATCTTTTCAAACACTCCTTTATGATTTCCAGAAAATTCTACATTATTTCTGATCAACAATATGTCATTCACATATACTTATCACAAATGTTGTAGTGCTCCCACTCACTTTCTTGTAAATACAGGCTTCACCGCGAGTCTGTATAAAACCATATGCTTTGATCACTTTATCAAAGTATATATTCCAACTCCGAGATGCTTGCACCGGTCCATATATGGATCGCTGGAGCTTGCACACTTTGTTAGCACCTTTAGGATTGACAAAACCTTCTTGTTGCATCATATACAACTCTTGTTTAAGAAATCTATTAAGGAATGCAGTTTTGACATCCATTTGCCAGATTTCATAAAATGTGGCAATTGCTAACATCATTCGAACAGACTTAAGCATCGCTACGAGGGAGAAAGTCTCATCGTAGTCAACATCTTGAACTTGTAGAAAACCTTTTGCGACAATTCGAGCTTTGTAGATAGTAACACTACTATCAGTGTCTGTCTTCCTCTTGAAAATCCATTTATTCTTAATGGCTCACCATCAACGGGCAAGTCAATCAAAGTCCATACTTTGTTCTAATACATGGATCTCATCTCAGATTTCATGGCTTCAAGCCATTTCGTGGAATCTGGGGTCATCATCGCTTCCTCATACTTTGTAGGTTCGTCATGGTCAAGTAACATGACCTCCAGAACAGGACTACTGTACCACACTGGTGTGGAACGTATTCTGGTTGACCTACGAGGTTCGGTAGTAACTTGATCTGAAGTTTCATGATCATCATCATTAACTTCCTCACTAATTGGTGTAGGAATCACTAGAACTGATTTCTGTGATGAACTACATTCCAATTCGGGAGAAGGTACAATTACCTCATCAAGTTTTACATTCCTCCCAATCACTTCTTTCGAGAGAAACTTCTTCTCTAGAAAGGATCCATTCTTAGCAACGAATATCTTGCCTTCGGATTTGTGATAGAAGGTATACCCAACGGTTTCCTTTGGGTATCCTATGTAGACGCATTCCTCCGATTTGGGTTCAGGCTTATCAGGATGAAACTTTTTCACATAAGCATCGCAACCCCAAACTTTAAGAAACGACAACTTTGGTTTCTTGCCAAACCACAGTTCACATGGCGTCATCTCAATGGATTTAGATGTTGCCCTATTTAACGTGAATGCAGTTGTCTCTAATGCATAACCCCAAAATGATAATGGTAAATTGGTAAGAGACATCATAGATTGCACCATATCTAATAAAGTACGGTTACGATGTTCGGACACACCATTACGCTGTGGTGTTCTAGGTGGCGTGAGTTGCAAAACTATTCCACATTGTTTCAAATGAAGACCAAACTTGTAACTCAAATATTCTCCTCCGTGATCATATCGTATAAACTTTATTTTCTTGTTACGGTGATTTTCCACTTCACTCTGAAATTATTTGAAATTTTCAAATGTTTTAGATTTATGTTTCATCAAGAAGATATACCCATATCTTACTCAAATCATCTGTGAAGGTCAAAAAATAACGATACCTTCCGCGAGCGTCAACACTCATTGGACTGCATACATCAGTATGTATTATTTCCAACAAGTTTGTTGCTCGCTCCATTGTTTCGGAGAACGGAGTCTTAGTCTTCTTGCCCATGAGGCATGGTTCGCAAGCATCAACTGATTCATAATCAAGTGATTCCAAAAGCCCATCAACATGGATTTTCTTCATGCGCTTTACACCAATATGACCTAAACAGCAGTGCCACAAGTAAGTTGCACTATCATTATTAACTTTGCATCTTTTGGCTTCAATATTATGAATATGTGTATTACTATGATCGAGATTCAAGAAACCATTCACCTTGGGTGTATGACCATTGAAAGTTTTATTCATGTAAATAGAACAACAATTATTCTCTAACTTTAAATGAATAACCGTATTGTAATAAACATGATCAAATCATATTCAGGCTTAATGCAAACACCAAATAACATTTATTTAATTTCAACACTAATCCCGAAAGTATAGGGAGTGTGCGATGATGATCATATCAATCTTGGAACCACTTCAACACACATCGTCACTTCACCCTTAACTAGTCTCTGTTCATTCTGCAACTCCCGTTTCGAGTTACTAATCTCAGCAACTGAACTAGTATCAAATACGGAGGGGTTGCTATAAACACTAGTAAAGTACACATCAATAACATGTATATTAGATATACCTTTGTTCACTTTGCCATCCTTCTTATCCGCCAAATACTTGGGGGAGTTCTGCTTCCAGTGACCAGTCCCTTTGCAGTAGAAGCACTTAGTCTCAGGCTTAGGTCTAGACTTGGGCTTCTTCACTTGAGCAGCAACTTGTTGTTGTTCTTTTTGAAGTTCCCCTTCTTCCCTTTGCCCTTTTCTTGAAACTAGTGGTCTTGTCAACCATCAACACTTGATGCTTTTCTTGATTTCTACCTTCGTCGATTTCAACATCAGGAAGAGCTTGGGAATCGTTTCCGTTATCCCTTGCATATTATAGTTCATCACGAAGTTCCAGAAACTTGGTGATAGTGACTAGAGAACTCTGTCAATCACTATCTTATTTGGAAGATTAACTCCCACTTGATTCAAGTGATTGTAGTACTCAGACATTCTGAGCACATGCTCACTAGCTGAGCTATTATCCTCCATCTTGTAGGCAAAGTGCATGTCAAAGGTCTCATACCTTTCGACATGGGCATGAGTCTGAAATACTAATTTCAACTCTTGGAACATCTCATATGCTCCGTGGCGTTCAAAACATCTTTGAAGCCTCGATTCTAAGCCGTAAAGCATGGTGCACTAGACTATCAAGTAGTCATCATATCGAGCTCGCCAAACATTCATAACGTCTGCATCTGCTCCTACAATCGGTCTGTCACCTAGCGGTGCATCAAGGACATAATTCTTCTGTGCAGCAATGAGGATAATCCTCAGATCACGGATCCAATCCGCATCATTGCTACTAACATCTTTCAACTTAGTTTTTCTCTAGGAACATATCAAAATAAACGGGTAGCTACATCGCGAGCTATTGATCTACAACATAGTTATGCAAATACTATCAGGACTAAGTTCATGATAAATTAAAGTTCAATTAATCATATTACTTAAGAACTCCCACTTAGATAGACATCCCTCTAGTCATCTAAATGATCACGTGATCCAAATCAACTAAACCATGTCCGATCATCATGTGAGACGGAGTAGTTTTCAATGGTGAACATCACTATGTTGATCATATCTACTATATGATTCATGCTCGACCTTTTGGTCTCAGTGTTCCGAGGCCATATCTGCATATGCTAGGATTGTCAAGTTTAACCTGAGTATTCCGCGTGTGCAAAACTAGCTTGCACCCGTTGTATGTGAACGTAGAGCTTATCACACCCGATCATCACGTGGTGTCTCGGCATGACGAACTGTAGCAACGGTGCATACTCAGGGAGAACACTTATACCTTGAAGTTTAGTGAGAGATCATCTTATAATGCTACCATCGAACTAAGCAAAATAAGATGCATAAAGGATAAACATCATACGCAATCAAAATATGTGACATGATATGGCCATCATCATCTTGTGCTTTTGATCTCCATCTCCAAAGTACCGTCATGATCTTCGTCACCGGCATGACACCATGATCTCCATCATCTTGATCTCTATCAACGTGTCGTCACATGATCGTCTCGCCAACTATTGCTTTTGCAACTATTGCTATCACATAGCGATAAAGTAAAGCAATTGTATGGCGCTTGCATCTTATGCAATAAAGAGACAACCATAAGGCTACTGCCAGTTGCCGATAACTTTAACAAAACATGATCATCTTATACAACAATTTATATCTCATCACGTCTTGACCATATCACATCACAACATGCCCTACAAAAACAAGTTAGACGTCCTCTACTTTGTTGTTGCAAGTTTTATGTGGCTGCTATGGGCTGAGCAAGAACCGTTCTTACCTACGCATCAAAAAACACAACGCGGTATAGTGATTGCTTTTTGATCTTTAGAAAGAACCCTGTTCATTGAATCCAATTCAACTAAAGTTGGAGAAACAGACACACACTAGCCACTTGTGTGCGAAGCACGTCGGTAGAACCAGTCTCGCGTAAGCGTACGCGTAATGTCAGTCTGAGCCGCTTCATCCAACAATACCGCCGAATCAAGAATCAACTAGTGACGGCCAGCAATATGTATATACCCACGCCCACAACTCCTTTGTGTTCTACTCGTGCATATAACATCTACGCATAGACCTGGCTCAGATGCCACTGTTGGGGAACGCATTAATTTCAAAAAAATTCCTACGCACACACAAGATCATGGTGATGCATAGCAACGAGAGGGGAGAGTATTATCTACCTACCCTCGTAGACCGTAAGCGGAAGCGTTATGACAATGCGGTTGATGTAGTCGTACGTCTTCACGATCGACCGATCCTAGTACCGAGAGTACGACACCTCCGTGATCTGCAGACGTTCAGCTCGGTGATGTCCCACGAACTCACGATCCAGCAGAGTGTCGAGGGAGAGCTTCGTCAGCACGATGGCGTGATGACGGTGATGATGATGCTACCGGAATAGGGCTTCGGCTAAGCACCACTATGATATGACCGAGGTGGATTATGGTGGAGGGGGGCACCGCACACGGCTGGAAACAATCAACTTGTGTGTTCATGGGGTGCCCCCTCCCCCGTATATAAAGGAGGGGAGGAGGGGGAGGGCCCGCCCTCTACTATGGTGCACCCTGGGGAGTCCTACTCCCACTGGGAGTAGGATTCCCCCCTTCCATGTAGTAGGAGCAGGAGAGAAGGAAAGGGAAAAGAGAAGAGAAGGAAGGAGGGGGTGCTGCCCCTCCCCCTACTCCAATTCGGACTAGGCATTGGGGGGCGCACCGCCTCCCCTCTCTCTTTCCGCTAAAGCCCAATAAGGCGCATATACTCCCCATCGAATTCCTGTAACTCTCCAGTACTCCGATAAATACCCGAACCACTCAGAACCTTTCCGATGTCCGGATATAGCCTTCCAATATATCGATCTTTACGTCTCGAACATTTCGAGACTCCTCGTCGTGTCCCTGATCTCATCCTGGACTCCGAACAACCTTCGGTACATCAAAACACATAAACTCATAATACCGATCGTCACCGAACGTTAAGCGTGCGGACCCTATGGGTTCGAGAACTATGTAGACATGATCAAGACTCATCTCTGGTCAATAAAAAATAGCGGAACCTGGATGCTCATATTGGCTCCTACATATTCTACGAAGATCTTTATCGGTCAAACCGCATAACGGTATACGTTGTTCCCTTTGTCATCAGTATGTTACTTGCCCAAGATTTCATCGTCGGTATCTCAATACCTAGTTCAATCTCGTTACCGGCAAGTCTCTTTACTCGTTCCGTAATGCATCATCCCGCAACTAACTCATTAGTCACATTGCTTGCAAGGCTTATAGTGATGTGCATTACCGAGAGGGCCTAGAGATACCTCTTCAACAATCGGAGTGACAAATCCTAATCTTGATCCATGCCAACTCAACAAATACCATCGGAGCACCTGTAGAGCACCTTTATAATCACCCAGTTATGTTGTGACATTTGGTAGCACACAAAGTGTTTCTCCGGTATTTGGGAGTTGCATGATCTCATAGTCATAGGAACATGTATAGTTATGGAGAAAGCAATAGCAACAAACTAAATGATCATCATGCCAAGCTAACGGATGGGTCAAGTCAATCACATCATTCTATAATGATGTGATCCCGTTAATCAAATGACAACTCATGTCTATGGTTAGGAAACATAACCATCATTGATTCGACGAGCTAGTCATGTAGAGGCAAACTGGTGACACTCTGTTTGTCTATGTATTCACACATGTACTAAGTTTTCGGTTAATACAATTCTAGCATGAATAATAAACATTTATCATGATATAAGGAAATATAAATAACAACTTTATTATTGCCTCTAGGGCATATTTCCTTCACCCACACCCTGTCCACGGGGGTGGGGGTGTGCCTACGCCCCTGGACGCGCCCCCTGCCTCGTGGCCCCCCTGGTGCTCCATCGACCTCAACTCCAACTCCATATATTCACGTTCAGGGAGAAAAAAAAGCAGAGAGAAGGATTCATCGTGTTTTACGGTACGGAGCCACCGCTGTCGGATCACGGGTTCCAGCAGACCCTTAAGGTTCAAACACTCGGGTGCGCGCGGAGATCACGCCTTCTACCTCCCCGTCTCGCAAAGATCTGAGCTACTAAAAGAACTACACAAGGGACACAAGATTTATACTGGTTCGGGCCACCATTGTGGTGTAATACCCTACTCCAGTGTGTGGTTGGTGGATTTCCTCTTGGGGCTGATGATGATGAACAATACAAGGAAGAACAGCCTCGCGAGGGTCTGTTCTTGGCTGGGGCGATGAACTGCTAGGAGGAGTTCAGTCACCCTCTCTCTCTCTCACTCACTCTCTCTTTCGGATTGCCCTTCCAGATTCCAGATGCCAGATTCCAGATGCCTCTACCCTGGGGGTGGCTAGTCCTATTTATAGGCAAAGGCCCTGGGCCTCTTCCCAAATATTGAGCGGGAAGGGCGCCAACAATTGGCCAATTCGAAGGGGAACATCTAGTACACTTGTCCTGACTAAGTTGGTCTTCGCCTGCCAAAGGCTCTGTGGTGACGCCGTGCTGGGCTCCATGGTGACCTCCATCTCGTAGTCCTCCTAGTCTTGGTCTCGTTGCTGAAATGGCAACCTTTGCCTGATGCCTCGGTACTCTGCGGCAGCGCTTGCCCCCTTTGCACCAAAGAGGAAAGAAGGACGCAGCGCGCGCTGGCGCCCGCCTGGCACCCTCGATCGTCATGGCTTGCGTCATGGGCACCTCGCGAGGTACCCTGCCTTGATCTCTCCGCCTCCTCGTGAGCCAGCCTGATGAGGCCGTGCCTGAGGAAGCGCCGTGTCGTCCGCCCCGCGAGGCTTGGCCCCTCGCGAGGGTCTTGAGTCTTGTGCTGGGCCTCCTTTGAGCCACGCCGTAGGCCGCAGGCAGGCAAGTCTGGGGACCCCCGTTCCCAGAACGCCGATAGTAGCCCCGGGGCCCAAGGCGCGCATGGACTTGGCCAGGCCGAGAGGCGAAAGGGCAAGGGCAAAGCGCCGCGGGCCCTAACAACCTACGACCTTGGGCGCTGCGTGACGATTGATTGGACACAAGTGCTTCAGCAACCGCGCAGGTTGATAAAGGAGCGGCATCTGCCCAGACTTTGCCTTTTGCTTTCCCCAGTTGCTGCTCAGATCCCCTTTCTTGCGCCTTCCTTTTCTTCCTCCAAACTTCCAGATCTACTCCGGCTGCGCGACCTAGGAAGCCATGGCGCCTCGCCAGCCTCCGTCCGAAGCTTGGTATTCTTCTGCTCTGGACTCGCCGAATGTGTCCAAGGCTGGCCTAGCCCGGCTGCGCCAGATGGCGGCGGCGCATGGCATCAATGGGACGAAGGTGTTCAAGGCTGGCTCCGCCACCCCGGAGGGCCGAGGGAGCACCTTTTATCCTCTCTTTGTAAGCTCCATTGCTGCGGGCCTGGTGCCTCCCTTCTTCGAGTTCTTCTTCTCTGTCCTCCGCCATTACAACTTGCAGGCTCTGCATCTCCACGCCAACTCCGTTCTTCTTCTGGCGATCTTCGCTTACTACTGCGAGGCCCACGTAGAGGTGCAGCCTTCGGTGGCCTTGCTGCGCCACTACTTCTCCCTCCGGGTCTCTCGCGTCTCTCCTTCCGCGTGCGCGGGCTTCGTCGCGTATGGCAGCACCATTGCCATCTCGAATCCCGGGAAGAGGATTGAGGGCTTCAGGAGCAAGTGGGTCTTGGTAGATGCCGGGTGCATCCACCCTCGGCTGATCTTGCCCGCGGAGCAGCCCGCGAGCTCCAGCAACTGGTGCCGAGCGGAGCTCACGGACCCTCGCGCAAAACTGGTGCTGGAGAAGATGGACGCGGAGTTGAGGCCGGCCAGCATGGCGGCGGCGAAGTTGACCGGTGCGTCGCTGCTGAAGGAGTTCCTGGAGCACTAGCTGGCTCCACTCCGGCGGTACTCTCCCCCAATGTGGAGGCCTCATCCGAGCCCTGCGGCCTTGAGCGGCGAAGATTTGGCCACGGTCCTCCAATCTCTGGTCGGGGCGAGGTGGCAAGGTTGGAGGGCGCCCCAAGCCCTTGTTCCTTCGCGACGACTGGAAGCAGGTGGTGGAGTCCCTGCCCGTTTTTAACGGGGACGGGCTCGTGCCCGTGGCGGCTTCCGAAGGACCGATGGTTGTGTCTTCCGGCGACTCCAGCAGAGAGGTGGGCGAAGAGGAGCGGGGAGAGGGGCCCGACTCTGGGGCGACCGACGGAGAGTCGAGGGCTCCCCTCCCCCGGCGCGGGTCCCATACTCTCCGCCTTTCGCTGAGCGATGATGATGATGATGATGATGATGATGTGCTGGGTAGCGGGAGCTCGCCCTCGATCCTGAAGAGGGGCAGGACCGGGTCGATCCCCCGCGGGTCCGTCCTGACTCCGGGGCGAACCGTGGACGCGCCTTCTACTTCTGAGGTCGACCCCTCCAGCCGGCTCTCAGGCTTCAAGTATGGCCGGAGGCAGCTAGAGCTTTCTGGCGACGACCCGTAAGTGCTTGATCCTTGATCTTTTGTTTCTCGTTCTGCCGACAAGGCTTGATGACTGCTTCTCTTGAATAGGCTGGCGCCCATGGCGAAGAAGCCGAAGGGGGCTCTTGAGGCTCCATCCGCGGCAGCGCCTCCCCTTGTGGAGGGGGGTGACCGCGGCGCGCGGGCTTCTCCTGCCCGGTCGTCCTCGGGAGGCCTGGCCAAGCTGGCTGGGGCGAGCTCAACCCCCATGGCCCAAGTGACTCCAGAGGTGCCCTCGTCTGGCGCCGCTGCTACGGCTGTGGAGGCGCAGCAGACTCCGCCTCGGGACACTGCGGCCTCACCGCCGCTACTTTCTCCTCCCGTTCCACCGACCGTTGCTTCCCCAACTCCTCCTGTCGTCTTGGAGTGCACCGATGCTTCTCCGCCTTCTTCTTCCATCCTGGAGCGTGCCGTTGCTGAACTGGACCGGCTGCGGCAGGATCTTCTCGGCGCCGACCCTCGCCTGGTGGCCGGGCGCCTGGAACTGGCTTCGGGGTGGATTCGCTCTGATGCTTCGGTTCGGGCGGCGTTGGTTCAGGCCTCAACGGCCTGTGACGGAGAGAGGGAGGCCACCCTAGAGGCGAAGGCTGCCCGAGACGTGGCCCTAGGAGAGGTGGTTGAAGTCCGCGATCATTGCAAGGCGTTGGAGGACGAGCTGCAAGGCTTGCGAGGCCAACTTGCGGAGGAGGTCCGCCTTCGCCAAGAGCAGGAGAAGGGGGCGAAGGCGCGTGAGGCGGCGCTCGAGGACCGGGAGGCCAAGCTCAAGAAGCGCCGCGACCACTTAGGCGCGTTGAAGAAGGAGCTGGAGGTGACGAAGGCCGAGCTGGAAGCCAAGGCCCGGGTCCCGAGGATCGCGTGGCCTTCGCGGACATGGAGAAAGATGCCCGTGCTTCGCTGAAGACGCTTTATGAGAGCGGCCTGGACAGCCCGCTAGCCGCTGACGGGGACGGCCCCGCCAAGCTGCTTCCCTTCCTTGTTAAGGCCCTTGGGGATGTCGCCCTTGGCATCGGCCCCACGGCCGAGGCGCGCGTCCTGTCTTCTGCTGCGCTGACGCGGGTCTTTGCCCACATCTACCTTCGCGATCCCAGCGCCGTGTCGTCCGCCCCGCGAGGCTTGGCCCCTCGCGAGGGTCTTGAGTCTTATGCTGATGAAGATGGGCCGTGCTGGGCCTCCTTTGAGCCACGCCGTAGGCCGCAGGCAGGCAAGTCTGGGGACCCCCGTTCCCAGAACGCCGATAGTAGCCCCGGGGCCCAAGGCGCGCATGGACTTGGCCGTGCCGAGAGGCGAAAGGGCAAGGGCAAAGCATCGCGGGCCCTAACAGCCTACGGCCTTGGGCGCTGCGTGGCGGTTGATTGGACGCAAGTGCTTCAGCAACCGCGTAGGTTGATAAAGGAGCGGCATCTGCCCAGACTTTGCCTTTTGCTTCCCCCGGTTGCTACTCAGATCCCCTTTCTTGCGCCTTCCTTTTCTTCCTCCAAACTTCCAGATCTACTCCGGCTGCGCGACCTAGGAAGCCATGGCGCCTCGCCAGCCTCCGGCCGAAGCTTGGTATTCTTCTGCTCTGGACTCGCCGAATGTGTCCAAGGCTGGCCTAGCCCGGCTGCGCCAGATGGCGACGGCGCAGGGCATCAACGGGACGAAGGTGTTCAAGGCTGGCTCCGCCACCCCGGAGGGCCGAGGGAGCACCTTTTATCCTCTCTTTGTAAGCTCCATTGCTGCGGGCCTGGTGCCTCCCTTCTTCGAGTTCTTCTTCTCTGTCCTCCGCCATTACAACTTGCAGGCTCTGCATCTCCACACCAACTCCGTTCTTCTTCTGGCGATCTTTGCTTACTACTGCGAGGCCCACGTAGGGGTGCAGCCTTCGGTGGCCTTGCTGCGCCACTACTTCTCCCTCCGGGTCTCTCGCGGCTCTCCTTCCGCGTTCGCGGGCTTCGTCGCATATGGCAGCACCATTGCCATCTCGAATCCCGGGAAGAGGATTGAGGGCTTCAGGAGCAAGTGGGTCTTGGTAGATGCCGGGTGCATCCACCCTCGGCTGATCTTGCCCGCGGAGCAGCCCGCGAGCTCCAGCAACTGGTGCCGAGCGGAGCTCATGGACCCTCGCGCAAAACTGGTGCTGGAGAAGATGGACGCGGAGTTGAGGCCGGCCAGCATGGCGGCGGCGAAATTGACCGGTGCATCGCTGCTGAAGGAGTTCCTGGAGCACTAGCTGGCTCCATTCCGGCGGTACTCTCCTCCAATGTGTTGGCCTCATCCGAGCCCTGCGGCCTTGAGAGGCGAAGATTTGGCCACGGTCCTCCAATCTCTGGTCGGGGCGAGATGGCAAGGTTGGAGGGCGCCCTAAGCCCTTGTTCCTTCGCGACGACTGGAAGCAGGTGGTGGAGTCCATGCCCGTTTTTAACGGGGATGGGCTCGTGCCCGTGGCGGCTTCTGAAGGACCGATGGATGTGTCTTCCGGCGACTCCAGCAGAGAGGTGGGCGAAGAGGAGCGGGGAGAGGGGCCCGACTCTGGGGCGACCGACGGAGAGTCGAGGGCTCCCCTCCCCCGGCGCGGGTCCCGTACTCTCCGCCTTTCGCTGAGCGATGATGATGATGATGATGATGATGTGCTGGGTAGCGGGAGCTCGCCCTCGATCCTGAAGAGGGGCAGGACCGGGTCGATCCCCCGCGGGTCCGTCCTGACTCCGGGGCGAACCATGGACGCGCCTTCTGCTTCTGAGGTCGACCCCTCCAGCCGGCTCTCAGGCTTCAAGTATGGCCGGAGGCAGCTAGAACTTTCTGGCGACGACCCGTAAGTGCTTGATCCTTGATCTTTTGTTTCTCGTTCTGCCGACAAGGCTTGATGACTGCTTCTCTTGAATAGGCTGGCGCCCATGGCGAAGAAGCCGAAGGGGGCTCCTGAGGCTCCATCCGCGGCAGCGCCGCCCCTTGTGGAGGGGGGTGACCGCGGCGCGCGGGCTTCTCCTGCCCGGTCGTCCTCGGGAGGCCTGGCCAAGCTGGCTGGGGCGAGCTCAGACCCCATGGCCCAAGTGACTCCAGAGGTGCCCTCGCCTGGCGCCACTGCTACGGCTGTGGAGGCGCAGCAGACTCCGCCTTGGGACACTGCGGCCTCACCGCCGCTACTTTCTCCTCCCGTTCCACCGACCGTTGCTTCCCCAACTCCTCCTGTCGTCTTGGAGCGCACCGATGCTTCTCCGCCTTCTTCTTCCGTCCTAGAGCGTGCCGTTGCTGAACTGGACTGGCTGCGGCAGGATCTTCTCGGCGCCGACCCTCGCCTGGTGGCCGGGCGCCTGGAACTGGCTTCGGGGTGGATTCGCTCTGATGCTTCGGTTCGGGCGGCGTTGGTTCAGGCCTCAACGGCCTGTGACGGAGAGAGGGAGGCCACCCTCGAGGCGAAGGCTGCCCGAGACGCGGCCCTGGGAGAGGTGGTTGAAGTCCGCGATCATTGCAAGGCGTTGGAGGACGAGCTGCAAGGCTTGCGAGGCCAACTTGCGGAGGAGGTCCGCCTTCGCCAAGAGCAGGAGAAGGGGGCGACCACTTAGGCGCGTTGAAGAAGGAGCTGGAGGTGACGAATGCCGAGCTGGACGCCAAGGCCCGGGTCCCGAGGATCGCGTGGCCTTCGCGGACATGGAGAAAGATGCCCGTGCTTCGCTGAAGACGCTTTACGAGAGCGGCCTGGACAGCCCGCTAGCCGGTGACGGGGACGGCCCCGCCAAGCTGCTTCCCTTCCTGGTTAAGGCCCTTGGGGATGTCGCCCTTGGCATCGGCCCCACGGCCGAGGCCGAGGCGCGCGTCCTGTCTTCTGCTGCACTGACGCGGGTCTTCGCCCACATCTACCTTCGCGATCCCAGCACCGACCTCGACGGCCTGCTGGAACCGGTGAGCGGCGAGGGTGCTGCCGCCGCTGTCGAAGCTGTGAAGGGGCGCGCGGAGGCGCTGCTGGGGAAGTTCCGGGCCTTCAGCACTAGGCCGAAGCAAGGCGCTGCCGGCCCTGCTGCTCCACGAGGCGAAGCCACTCCACACAGCTTCACCGCCGACGAGTGACTCCGTTCCATCCCTATTCTTCTTTCAATTCCTGCACATGCATCACGCCTCGGGGAGGCATTTAAATTTGCGTTTGGTACTAAGACGACAGTATGGGTTGTAATATTTGCTTTTAAATTCCTTGAATTTTATGCTTTTCTTCCCTACTTGCTTGTGTTCTACGCTGGCAGAGCCCGGCCCCGCGCGTGCCTCACCCAGCATTAGCCCCGACCGGAAACCAGGACGGAACCAAAGGAGTGAGGGGCTACGTGACAAGTTAGGCTCCTGAGTCGCGATGCTCAGGAGTCCCCCTTGGCGCGTGAACAACAAGTAGGGAGGCGTGATGTAGGTGTATCATCCGTTCTACGTCTGCAGAACCCGACTCCACGCGTACCTCACCCAGCATAGCCTTTCGGAACTAAGGAGTGAGGGGCTACGGAGCCAGTTAGGCTCCTGAGTCGCGATGCTCAGGAGTCCCCCTTGACGCGCAAACAGCGGGTGCTGAGGTGAGATGTAATCGGGGCTACTGTTCTACGTCTGCAGAGCCCGGCCCCGCGCGTACCTCACCTAGCATAGCCTTTCGGATCTAAGGAGTGAGGGGCTACGGGACCAGTTAGGCCCCTGAGTCGCGATGCTCAGGGGTCCCCCGTGACGCGCAAACGGCCTTCATACCTTGGCTCCGCTCAGGGAGAGACGTGCGACGAACCAGGCCCGAGGGGCCTGGCAGGGCGGCGTACGTCTGGGCGTGACCCAGTCGTAGCCCCCGTGCCTAGCCCCCTCACGCGAAACTCCCGAGGGGAGGCGTTGCGATGAGGCCAGCCACTGAGCTCTGGGCTCCCTGAGGTTAATGCGGCCCGGAGGCCACCCTCAGTTGTTTATCACCAGCGCGGAGCATAGCACTTCCGTATGTGTACGGGCATAGCCGCTCCTCGGCAGTGTCATCAGCCAGCGTGGAGCATGGTGCTTCCATTTGTACGTGGGAGGGGGCTCCCCTCCGGGAGGAGCCCCCGGGCATGTACAGCCCTGCCCTGACACGTGGCCGGCACGGTAGGGCTAGGTGAGGTGTATCTGGGCACTCGTGAGCCAGCACGGGACTCACAAGGCCCTACCACTAGGCGGGTTGCGCCTGGCACTGGGCCGTATCTTGAGATGTGTCCCTGCAAAATTTGGTTAGATGCCGGTACTCTACGTCCTCGGGTCCCGACCCTCGAGCTTGTCTCAGTCGTCGCTGGTATGCCAGGTCGGGATGCCGTGGACAAGGCTAGAGGGTGAGGGCTAGAGAGCCAGTAAGAGCCCTGAGTCGCGATGCTCAGGCACCCCCCCCCTTTAACGTGCAAGTAGTCGACATGGATAAGAAGGGATGCCGCGGACAGGCGTCAAGTAATCAAGCATGATAGGCGAATGCATAGTTGGAAATAAACGCGAGGGAGATACACGCCGCTGGGGCTAGCCCGAGCGGCTTGGGGATGATGCAGCCCGAGGGGCGCCCCCAACAAGGCAAACTAACGATTGAAAAATAAAAGGGGATACATGTCGCAGGGACGGACCCACGCGGCCTGGGAGTGATGCAACCCTGGGAGGGCGCTCCCAGCTGGGAATGAAGCTTGAAAGATGTCACCTGAGGGTGTCGTCGGTGAAGTGGCATTGGTGCAGCAGACTCGGTTGGCTGCGGAAGCCGATCCTCACGAGCCCCCAGGCCCCGGGGCCTCGGGAGGCTCCGGAGGCACTCGTGTATCCTCGCGAGCTGTCTTCATCTCCGCCAGGGCCGCGGAACGCCTGTCTTCCTGAGCCTCCATGATGCCCCTCATGAGGCGCTGGTATGCCGCAACTATGCTTGGCAGGCCGTAAGGCATGCGAACATAGCTGTGGGGTGAACCCCCGCAGCGTCCCACTTGCGAGGGCCAGAGGTGCTCCGTCGTGGCGATCTGATGGAGCCCTGGTACATCGACGCAAACGCGCATCCCACCATCCTCGCCTGGATGTGGAGCCACAGCTAGCGGACGACGGCAACCTCTCATGATCCTCGACTCCTGTAGTTCTTGAATGGCTTTGTTAATGAACTCCTGCTGGTCTGACCTTCCTTGCCTGGCTCCTTCTCGAGGGAAACGTGCTTCGAAGCACGCCTCCACATGGTGCCCAAGCGCCTCCCTCGTGACCCTGGCTAGGTCGGTGGCCCTCTAGGTGAGAGCCCCCGAGCCCTGCCTGAGGAGGGCGCCGGGCGCGCTTTCCTTTGTGATGGAAGGGGGGTCCTCCCGGGCAGACACGGGCCCAGAAGGTCCTTCCTCCTGAGGGGTTGAGCCTGACGATGTCTTCTTCTTCTTGGGGGTGGTCTTTGGAAGCATCCTGCTTCCGCGATCTGGGTCTTCTAGCGACGCGGCCTGAAAGGCTCGCTCCAGGGAACACACAACATCCTTCTCTTCACAGGGCACTATGATGACGCCGCCACTTCCTGGCATCTTGAGGACGTTGTAGGCGTGGTGAGTCACGGCCATGAACTTGGTCAGCGCTGGGTACCCGAGTATGGCGTTGTACGCAGGCGGATGTGGGCGACGTCGAAGTCGATGAGCTCAGTGCGGTAGTTGTTGCGTGCCCCGAAGGTGTCAGGGAGGCGGGCCTACCCGATCGGGACTGTGGAACCGTCGGTGACTCAGGAGAAAGGCTTGGTTGGCTGAAGCAGGTCATAGGGCACTTGGACGTTGTTGAATGTTTCCACGGACAGGACGTTGAGCCCTGCCCCTCCGTCGATGAGGGTCCTGGTGACCAGCACGTTGCTGATGACTGGGGACCAAAGCATCGGGAGGACTCCGGCTGTGGCCGCGCACTTGAGCTGGTCTGCTGAGCTGAACGTGATGGCGCACGCCGACCACCTGAGGGGGCGCGTTGCTTCGAGCTTGGGGAGAACTGCATTCACTTCGCGGGCAAACTGCTTGAAGATACGTTGAGAGGCTGGGGCTTGAGCGCCGCCCAGGATGCAGGTGATTGCGCGCGGCTCTTGGAAGCCCCCAGCCCCCTCGTCTTGATGGCGATCTTCGTTCCTCCTTGGCTGAGGCGGCAGCGGAGGTAGGCCTGCGTTGCCATGAGGGCGATCCTCACGAGGCTGATCCCTCCAGTCCCCCTCGCGAGGCAGGTCCCGCCAGCGGTCCTCGCGAGGTTGGTCGCGCCACCCCTGGCGCGGGCCGCGATCTTCCCAGCGTCCTGGGTTTCTTCCTCCTCCTCGGCCGTAGCCCTGGTCAGCACGGTCAGGGCGACGGCTGATCCTTCCTTCTCACACGGCACGGAGTTCTTGACATTCGTTGGTGTTGTGGGTGTGGAGGTCGTGGTACACACAATACCGGCTGCCCCTAGAGGATTCGGGTAGGTCCTTGCCCTGCTTGGTGTCTGGTTCTGCTGCGAGTACGGCAGCCCCCTTGCGCTTCACGTCCTTGGCCTTGGGCTTCTTCTCTTCTGGGTCTGCGGCAGGCAGCTCGAGGAGGGAGAGACGTCCCTCCTCAGCCCTGGTGCACTTGGTCGCCAAGTTGAACAGCTCCAGGGAGTTGCAGAGGTCTTCATGCATCGCCAGCTCCTCCTTCATCTTGACGTCGCGCACACCATCGGAGAAAGCCGAGATGATGGCTTCCTCGGACACCTTGGGGATCTTGACGCGCGCACTGTTGAAGCGCTGGATGTACTTTTGCAGGGTCTCCCCGGGTTGCTGCTTGATGTGGCGCATGTCGCTCACAGCGGGCGGCCGGTCGCGGGTACCTTGGAAGTTGGCGATGAAGCGGTTGCGCATCTGGTCCCAGGAGGAGATCGTGCCTGGAGCCAGATTCAGGAGCCAGGTGCGAGCTCCTTCCTTGAGCGCCATGGGGAACCAGTTCGCCATGACCTTTTCATCCCCGCTGGCAGCCTCGATGCCCAGCTCATAGAGCTGGAGGAACTCGGCGGGATCAGTTGTGCCGTCATAGCGAGGAGGCAGGTCTGGCTTGAACTTGCCGGGCCACGTGACGCTGCGCAGCTCGATGGTGTAGGCATGGCAACCTGCAGTGGCTACGGGAGGCTTCGGTTGAGGGAGAGCTTGGCCTTGAGGGTCCCCACGCGCTGCGGCTAGGAGCAGAGCGGGGTCTTGGCGTGCCGGAGCTAGAGCAGGGTCGCGGCATGCCGGAGCAGGGAGCGCCCGGGCAGCTCCTTGTGGGCGAGGGACTTCTTGGCAGCTCCGTTCTTGCTATGCTGGCGCCTGGCGGAGCGGGTTCCTCCCAGGGGCCACGCGCCTTGGAGCCATGGCGTCTTCTTGGAGGGGAGGTGGCTGGTACGCCCCCGGAGCTTCATTGCCCGCGCGGGGCGGGGTGCGGCGCAGCGGAGAGGACGGCGCAGGAGAGCCCCCTGCGGCGCGGACGAGCTCGGCGACGCGGTCGAGCCACTCCTTGTAGACGTCGTCGACGGGGCGGTAGCGTAGGAGTTCGTTTGCCGCGATGAGCGCAGCTCGTGCCTCCAAGGGTGCGCGGAGCGCGCGGGACGAACAGCCGGCTGGGGCGAGCGATGGAGTAGCGGTGCGACCGTCTTGCCGCATGGATGGATGCTGAGACGATGCTTGCTGCTCGCCCCCTGCCGGGCCGGTGGCGGCGTTGACGACGGGCGACGGGGAACGACGAGGACGCCAACCGACGGGCACCGTCTGGGCGACGCGGGAAGCGATGGCGGCCCGACGAGCGTCAGACATGGATGCGACGGTCGGAGGAGAGCGGAGTGGTGGAAGAAAGATTCCGGCGCACCCCTACCTGGCGCGCCAAATGTCGGATCACGGGTTCCGGCAGACCCTTAAGGTTCGAACACTAGGGTGCGCACGGAGATCACGCCTTCTACCTCCCCGTCTCGCAAAGATCTAAGCTACTAAAGAACTACACAAGGGACACAAGATTTATACTGGTTCGGGCCACCATTGTGGTGTAATACCCTACTCCAGTGTGTGGTTGGTGGATTGCCTCTTGGGGCTGATGATGATGAACAATACAAGGAAGAACAGCCTCGCGAGGGTCTGCTCTTGGCTGGGGAGATGAACTGCTAGGAGGAGTTCAGTCACCCCTCGCTCTCTCTCACTGACTCTCTCTTTCGGATTGCCCTTCCAGATTCCAGATGCCAGATTCCAGATGCCTCTACCCTGGGGGTGGCTAGTCCTATTTATAGGCAAAGGCCTTGGGCCTCTTCCCAAATATAGAGCGGGAAGGGCGCCAAGAATTGGCCAATTCGAAGGGGAACATCTAGTACACTTATCCTGACTAAAGTTGGTCTTCGCCTGCCAAAGGCTCTATGGTGATGCCGCGCTGGGCTCCATGGTGACCTCCGTCTCGTAGTCCTCCTGGTCTTGGTCTCGTTGCACCGAAATGGAAACCTTTGCCTGATGACTCGGTACTGCGCGGCTGCCCTTGCTCCCTTTGCACCAAAGAGGAAAGAAGAACGCTACGCGCGCTGGCGCCCGCCTGGCACCCTCGATCATCATGGCTTGCGTCATGGGCACCTCGCGAGGTACCCTGCCTTGATCTCTCCGCCTCCTCGTGAGCCAGCCTGATGAGGCCGTGCCTGAGGAAGCGCCGTGTCGTCCGCCCCGCGAGGCTTGGCCCCTCGCGAGGGTCTTGAGTCTTGTGCTGATGAAGATGGGCCGTGCTGGGCCTCCTTTGAGCCACGCCGCAGGCCGCAGGTAGGCAAGTCTGGGGACCCCCCGTTCCCAGAACGCTGATAGCCGCCAAGCCCTAAACTCTCTCTGGAGGGCTGATCTAGAGTCCGTTCGGGGCTCCGGAGAGGGGAATCCGTCGCCGTCGTCGTCATCAACCTTCCTCCATCACCAATTTCATGATACACACCACCGTGCATGAGTAATTCCATCGTAGGCTTGCTAGACGGTGATGGGTTGGATGAGATTTGTCATGTAATCGAGTTAGTTTTGTTAGGGTTTGATCCCTAATATCCACTATGTTCTGAGATTGATGTTGCTATGACTTTGCTATGCTTAATGCTTGTAACTAGGGCCCGAGTGCCATGATTTCAGATCTAAACCTATTATGTTTTCATGTATATATGTGAGTTTTTGATCCTATCTTGCAAGTCTATAGTCACCTATTATGTGTTATGATCCGTTAACCCAGAAGTGACAATAATCGAGATACTTACCGGTGATGACCGTAGTTTGAGGAGTTCATGTATTCACTATGTGTTAATGTTTTGGTCCGGTACTCTACTAAAAGGAGGCCTTAATATCCCTTAGTTTCCAATAGGACCCCACTGCCATGGGAGGGTAGGACAAAAGATGGCATGCAAGTTCTTTTCCATAAGCACATATGACTATATTCAGAATACATGACTACATTACATTGATGAACTGGAGCTAGTTCTGTGTCACCCTATGTTATAACTATTGCATGAGGAATCGCATCCGACATAATTATCCATCACTGATCCATTGCCTACGAGCTTTTCATATATTATTCTTCGCTTATTTACTTTTTCGTTGCTACTGTTACAATCACTACAAAACCAAAAACTATTGCTTTTGCTACTGTTACCACTACTATCATATTACTTTGCTACTGAATACTTTGCTGTAGATATTAAGTTTCCAGGTGTGGTTGAATTGACAACTCAACTGCTAATACTTGAGAATATTCTTTGGCTCCCCTTGTGTCGAATCAATAAATTTGGGTTGAATACTCTACCCTAAAAAACTTCTGCGATCCCCTATACTTGTGGGTTATGAAGTACCAATACAAGTAGCACAGCATCTCAAAGCACACTACACAATCATGTGGATGAAGGCATGTACTGACCTTTCATGAGACAGACAAGACAAAATATGAATCTACCAACACGTATAGTAAATCCAATCTCGTTTTGTGCAGTTGCACTGAAATCAAGCAAAGTTGCCGGTGTGACATTTTAGTTCGCTATAGCAACAAGTTGAATAGATATCCCTGTTTTAACAGAGGCAAAAACGAAACAATTACTGGCTAATAAAGGAGGATGCAACATGCGGCCACAAAAAGAAGCATCTACCTTATCTTGATGGAAAACAAAGTGTAGGACAGTACAATTTCTAAAACGGTTTCATTGATTCATATTAACAGAGAAATTCTCTTAAAACAGTTCAGTAGTTAATTCTAAGAGTGGCATTGCTTAATTTTACCAGCGGCATTAGATTAAGAAAAAGCATAAATAGTTCCAAGGGAGAGTGGGCGCAACAACACCATGTGCTTCCATCTACTTATAAAGGGGGTGATACAGAGTTTGTTGTAACAAAGAAACAAGCATCATGTGTGGGTTGGAACAATTTTTGCTTACTTAATGGTAAAAGACAGCAATTCAATAGCTTCAATTCAACATTTATCCAAAATAGTACTAATAAAAGTAGCACAACATCTCAAAGCACACTGCACCATCATGTGGATGAAAGTCAACCAAGATTTGAAACAACTCGTGAGGAGGATTTGAACGAAATCTCTCAACACATATATGGGAATCCGATCTCCTTTTGTGTAGTTCAACCAAAATTAAGCAAAGTAGCCGGTGTGACATTCAAGTTGAAATGCGCAAAACACTCTTTAAACAAAAGTGTTTCACGTAGCGAAGCAAAATGTCGCGATAGCAACAAGTTGAATGGATATCCTTGTTTTAACAGAGGCAAAAAAGGAATCAATTACTGGCCAATAAAGGAGGATGAAACATGAGGCCACAAAAATGGTAATCCCGCCAATCCCTAACAAGTGTTGCAGTTTTGAACTAAGATTCAGTAGTTAATTCTGAGAGTGGCATTGCTTAATTTTACCAGCGGCATTAGATTAACAAAAAGCATAAACAGTTCCAGGGGGAAGTGGGCGCAACAACACCATGTGCTTCCATCTACTTATAAAGGGGGTGATGTAGAGTTTTGTTGTAACAAAGAAACAAGCATCATGTCTGGGTTGGTCCCATTTTTGTTCACTACTTAATGGGAAAAGACAGCAATAAAATAGCTTCAATTTAACATTTATTTAAAATAGTACCAATAGACACACACACACACACACACACACACACTTATAAGGGCATGCTTGCATAACCAAATTAAACATCCACTTACATAGGTGGCTACTACAACCATGTCATTTGCACACACCAAAGTAAACTATTACATGCACAATTACATAGGTGGCTACTACACACATGACATTTCCACACACACCAATAAAGTAAACTATATATTACATGCTTGGTTAACTAGCATAAACGATCATCTGATCATGATCTACTTCTTGTGACGCTTGCTCTTCTTGTGGCTAGATCCGGGCTTGTCAATTTGGGTAACAAGGCACTTCCTCATGTCAACGATCCGCCTGTGCATCTCATAGCATGTGTACATGCTCTTGGCCGCGAACCTGAGGTGAGGTTCATCCAGTTGCCGCATCCAGGCCTTGTGCCAGGATACGGCACTTGTTCTCTAGGCATCCTGCTTCATATTTTCGTAGTAGGGGTCGATGATGATCGAAGCGAGTTCAACCAGGGAGTCCTGCTTTGTGCTTCCCCAGACCCTGTAGTGGTCACATATTTCAACAAGGTTCTTGCAGGCCAAGCCCATAACATTGAGCTCTTTTACATCGTATTTGGTATCCACCGTGGCGAACTTGTAGTCCATGCTGTTGACAAACCTGTTGAAACGGTCACAAGGCTCTGTGGCCATGCAGTAGTGGTAGATGAGGACATGATGGCGCATGCACAACTTGGCGATGGCAACCTTCTGATCTATGCCGGGACGACCGACGGTGTACTGGAGGTCGATGCCGACCACCTTGTACTTGTCTCCAGCAAGCAACAGCTCAACGCTGTTGATGTATTTGTCCACCATGGCCGGATCGATGGTGTACACCACCGAGAGATCTGTCTCCCTCGCGTGGGTCTCCACTCTATGCTCGCCGAACTCCATTGGAGCGCCGCCGGACATCCCCTCTCTATGTGTCGTCGTGGGTGTGCTTGTTGTGTTGTGGGGCGCGATCGAACGGTTGAAGAGACTAATGTTATAATGGCCGCGGGAATTAAGGGGACGCCGGACGACCGGGAATATCGGCAGGCCCTGATGGCAGTTCTTATTTGCAGCGCGTAACTCCATCGTGTCGCATGTAACTGCATCGCGTGGCAACGCGCGCGGCGCAGCCGCATGCATATGGGGCCCCCGGCGTGATCGTGTGCACGCCCAACCGCTGGCAGAGCGTGCGCGGAGGGATGCGAGTAGAGCGCTCCATGGTCGCCTCAAGGAAAATTTGTCCACGAGCCGAGCGCGCCAACGGACGCGACAGAGTGTGCTGCGGTGCTTAATGGCGAGCACAGCGCGTTGCGGCGCCTAACGGCGAGCAGAGCTTGCCGAGGGACGCGAGCAGCGGACGACACAGTGATACATGGCAAATAAGACGAACTGTGCGAGCGATTGAGGGAGTCCTAGACTAAGGGGTCCTCGGGCGTCCGACCTGTTATCTATGGGCCGGACTGATGGGCTGTGAAGATACGAAGACGAAAGACTACACCCATGCCCGGATGGGACTCTCCTTGGCGTGGAAGGCAAGCTTGGCGAGGGAATATGCAAATTCCCTTCTTTATAACCGACCTTGTGTAACCCTAGATCCTCTTAGTGTCTATATAAACCGGAGTACTTAGTCCGGATAGGATATACTCAATACCTTAGTCATACAGGCTAGACTTCTAGGGTTTAGCCATTACGATCTTGTGGTCGATCAAATCTTGTAATACTCGTATTCATCAATATCAATCAAGCAGGACGTAGGGTATTACCTCCATCAAGAGGGCCCGAACCTGGGTAAACCTTCGTGTCCCCTGTCTCATGTTACCATCCACCTTAGACGCACAGTTCGGGACCCCCTACCCAGGATCCGCCGGTTTTGACACCGACATTGGTGCTTTCATTGAGAGTTCCTCTGTGCTATCACTGAAAGGTTCGATGGCCCCTTCAATCGTCAATAATGACACTGTCTACGGAGAAACTTTCCTCCCCAGGCAGATCTTTGTGTTTGGCAGCTTCGCACTGCGGGCTAATTCGTTTCGCCATCTGGAGCAGATCGAATGCTACACCCCTGGCCATCAGGTCAGATTCGGGAGCTTGAACTACATTGCGGACATCCGTGGAGACTTGATCTTCGCCGGATTCGATTCTATGGTGGCCGCTCCTGGTCACCCAGAATCCGCCATTTACCGGACGCTGGACGACCACTTCCTCGTATGACGTATACATGGTGGATGCAGCAAAGGAGAACAGCAGCGACGATAAGGAAGATCCAGTTGAGAATAAACCTTCCGAAATACAGTCAAAGCACTGTCGTCAGCGGCACCGCTCCAAGTCACGCCGCAGTAAAGACAGCAACACCGGCACAGGAGAAGATGACACTCTGGAAGGTGCCGAAGACAACGAAGACCTTGTTGATAAAGCAAACGAGCAAGATGAACGGGAAGAAGAGCAGGTTAGCCCTGTTAAACAGGCCAAGCACATAGATTCGGAGGACGATAATTACCTCCGGCTCTTCGAAGATGAGGTGAGCCTCGGCACCGAAGGTTTCATCGTGCCCGAGGAACCTCTTGAGCAGGAGCGCTTCAAGCACGAGCTAATAACCACGGCAAGGAGCCTGAAAAAGAAGCAGCAGCAGCTTCAAGCTGATCAGGATCTGCTCAATGAAAAATGGACGGATGTCCTAGCAGCCGAAGAATACGGCCTCAAGCGCCCAACCAAAAGCTACCCAAAACGCAAATTGCTACCTCAGTTCGACGAGGAGGCACCGGAGTACATACCACCATCGCACGATACAGCCGATCGACCACCACGTGGTCGGGACAAAACGACAACTCATGCCGAACACCAGTCCGCCCCACCTCATCACTTAGGTAGAGGTAAGTTAGCCCACAGACATACATATGACCTCTAGCAGACACTGATCAATAAAGCAGGACACACCAGATCAATCTACGGATCGCAAGGACGTGCCTTGACACACGACAACGGCCACTTATCCGGACGTGACAAACACAGTCATGGGCGGGCTGAATACCGCAGACGGACTCTATCAGAGCTGCGCCACGATACGACCCGATACAGAGGCCCCGCACATCCTCACTGCTTCACTGATGAGGTCCTGAATCATGAATTCCCAGAAGGATTCAAGCCCGTGAACATAGAATCATATGACGGAACCACGGACCCCGCGGTATGGATCGAGGACTTCATTCTCCACATCCATATGGCCCGCGGAGATAACCTTCACGCCATAAAATACCTCCCTCTAAAACTCAAAGGGATAGCTCGGCATTGGCTAAATAGTCTGCCTGAAATTCCATTGGCAGCTAGGATGACTTGGAAGAGGCTTTCCTCGATAACTTCCAAGGTACATATGTTCGACCTCCGAACGCTGATGACTTAAGCCATATAGTTCAACAGCCCAGAGAGTCTGCCAAGAAATTCTGGACAAGGTTCTTAACTAAAAAGAACCAAATTGTCGACTGTCCGGATGCCGAAGCTCTAGCAGCTTTTAAGCATAGCATCTGCGATGAATGGCTCACTCGCCGCCTCGGCCAAGAAAAGCCAAAATCCATGGCAGCCCTCACGGCACTCATGAGCCGCTTTTGTGTGTGCGAGGACAGTTGGTTGGCCCATAGCAAAAACAATGCAAGCGACGCCGACACCATTGTAGTTAAAAACAACAAAGACAAGTCTCGACACAATAGATACAAGCATCGAAACAACAGTGACAACACCGATGATACGGCGGTCAACGCCAGATTCAGCGGCTCTAAGTCCGGTCAGCGGAAGAAGCCATTCCAAAAGAACAATTCGGGCCCATCCAGCTTGGACCGCATACTTGATCGTCCCTGCCAGATTCACGGCACCCCCGAAAAGCCTCCTAATCATACAAATAGAGAGTGTTGGGTTTTCAAACAGGCCGGAAAATTAAACGCCGAGAACAGGGAAAAGGGATAGCAAAGCGAGTATGATGACGAAGAGCCACAACAACCGAACACACGGGGGTAGAAGAAGTTTCCCCCTCAAGTCAAAATGGTGAACACAATATATGCTACCCACATCCCCAAGATGGAGCGCAAGCGTGCGCTCAGGGACGTCTACGCAATTGAGCCAGTCGCACCAAAATTCAATCCATGGTCATCATGCCAGATCACTTTTGATTGCCGGGATTGTAGCGCCCCGAGACCGATGTGCCAGGCGTCGTGCAGTTATTCGATGTTGTTGCGTTGTCTTTTGCTTGCGTGTTGCATTCATCATTGCATCATGTGCATTGCATCATGTCATCATGCCATCATGTCTTTTCTTTTCTTACTCAACTAAATAAATTGTATGGATCTTCGATCCATTTAAATCGAGGGAAGGATGACTTCTCTTTATAATATATCCTCCCGATATTAGTGGAGCTATTATAAAATAATCCATTCTTTGAAGTCACCATAACACACTTGCAAAAATCCCAATGCCTTTTATTATTTCAATTCTTGGCCTCTAACTTTGCCATATATCCTTTCGTCATTTTCCGGAGCTCCACCTAAATTCTCAACATTTTCGGACATTTCTAATTCCTAGCCCTTGTTCAAACCTTTTCAATTAAATTCAAATGACTTTGAATTTAATTCTTGCAATCATGTCCAATCCTACTTTTCTTTGACCGGGCGCATTTTTGTGAGTCCGGAGAAATTAACCACATGCCCTAATTCTTCTTCCAACCTTCTCTTGTCTTCTTTCCTTTCTTCTAATTCTCTGTTAATGAAAAGAGAGAGGAGGAAGAGAGAAGCCCAGCCGCCACTTGTGTCCAGCTAGGCCCATTTGGCCCAAGGCCTCCCGCAGCCCACTCCCTAACCTAAACCCTAGCCCGACTCCCTTCTCCCTCTCGTTTTTCCCCTTGCACCGCCAGGAGAGCCCCCGCGCTCGATCCCATCTTCCCCATCTTCTCGATCCCATCTCCCTTTCGATCTCTTCCCTACTCGCTGCCTCTTTTCCCTCGTCCTCCTCCCAACACTTGCACGCCGAGGAGCAGCTTCCCATTCCCCCGAACCCCTTGTCCACTACCTTGGCCTCCGGCCATGGCGCCCGCACCAACCGCCCAGCAGGTCGTGCCCCTGGCCGGAGCCACCTTTCCGCGCCTCCTCCTCACCAAGCTCCCCGTCGCCCAGGCGCCCGAGGAGAGGAGCTCCTCGAGCACCTGCGCCTGCAGCCATCGCGCCCGTCGCCGGCGCCACAAGTCCGCGTCGCCGAGCCCCTCGTCCTGCCGGAGTTGCTCCTTCTGTCGCACGCCCACCGAGCTCCATCGCGCCCGACGCCATCGACCTCGAGCTCCAGTGCCCTGCCTTTGTCCGTGCGCCTGTGACGAAGCTCCGGGAGCAGCCATGGCCGTGGATGCCGCCCGCCGCCTCCAGTCTGAAGCTCTGGCGTGCCCAAGCCTCGGAGGCGACCGGATCGACCTCCCCAAACCCCCGTCGCTGGCCTACCCTGTTTTTGCTGCGCCGAACGATGACGACCAGCGCCATCCCCCCTGCTTGCACTCCTGCCGCGCCTTCGTTCCGTCTCCTAGCGAAGGAGATGACTAGCAGCACCCAGCCCCGTTGACCGTTGCACGCGCAAGCCCAGTGCACCCACTAGGGTCTCCCCTCCTTGTGTGGGCTGCGCCCCTCTCCATGGCCAAGACCGGGACACCGCGAACGTCAAGTTCCTCCACAGGCGCCCGAACGACTACCCGGATTCGCCAAGTACATCTTCTTTAAGACCGATGCCCGAACAAGCACCGATTGCGTGGATTACGTCAAGTTCAACTACTTTAACTACGAACGGTGACGACTACGAAACGCCAAACGTGTACCACTACCGTCGACCCTCGAAGACCCCGTGGACGTCAAGTTCCGTCTCGTGATCCCGAACCTCTATGAAAACGTTGTACGACTACTTCCACGACAAACGTCTCGAGAACGTCTACTTCCTCTACTTGGCACCGAATGAGAACCGTCCCGTTTGCACGCTACAAAGGAATAACCACCGAGATACGTCCGAGAACGAATGCTTGTGTTGTATGAGACGCACCCCTTTGTCTGCACCGTGTCCGTTTTGACACTCGTTTCCATGCCCCTAACCCGTGGGAACCCGGTTACCGGGAGCACCCCACCGTTCATCACATGACACGCTCCCGTCACTTTCTTTTGCACCGACGTCTCATTGAGTTGTTGGCGTGGCACCCTTTTTGTTCCGCCATGACGACTAAATGCTTCATAATGCTCATGTCAACTTTTAATAAAAATTGCATAAACTTGTTCATGTCATCCGCATCATGATAACAACAATTAATATGTTTAAATTGTTGTTGCAATAAATTACTAATGCATATGGGGATTTACCGGATTTGTTGTTTGTTATATCCGGCCCCATTTAAATTGCTTAGTTAGATAGTTTCTTTTATGCTTCACCTCTTGCCATGCTTAATAACATTTAATATTGTTGGGTACATAACCGGGAGAGAACTAAATAACTTGAATGTGGTGTTTCGTCAATATGCAACTCGTTGCATATTGAGCTCCACTTAATTTGTAGGATTGTTTTGTGCATTTTGTCATGCCATGCTTCATTAAACCGGACATGCATCATACTTGGTTGTGCATCATGCCATGTTTATGTGGTGGTTGTTTACCATGATTGTTTTGCTCCTTTCCAGTGTTGCTTCTTCGGGTTGGTTCCGATAACGTCGCGTTGTGAGGACCCGTTCGTCTATGTTCGTTTGTCTTCTCCATGGTTTCGTTCTTCTTCCTTGCGGGATTTCAGGCAAGATGATCATACCCTCGAAATCACTACTATCTTTGCTATGCTAGTTTGCTCGCTCTTTTGCTATGCCAATGCTACGATGCCTACCACTTGCTTGTCAGCCTCCCAAATTGCCATGTTCAGCCTCTAACCCACCAATGTCCTACCAAACCGTTGATTGGCTATGTTACCGCTTTGCTCAGCCCCTCTTATAGCGTTGTTAGTTGCAAGTGAAGATTGAAGTTCGTTCCTAGTTGGAACATTGGTTACTTGTTGGGATATCACAATATATCTTATTTAATTAATGCATCTATATACTTGGTAAAGGGTGGAAGGCTCGGCCTTATGCCTGGTGTTTTGTTCCACTCTTGCCGCCCTAGTTTCCGTCATATCGGTGTTATGTTCCCGGTTTTTGCGTCCCTCACGCGGTTGGGCTATAATGGGAACCCCTTGACAGTTCGCCTTAAGTAAAGCTCTTCCAGCAATGCCCAACATTGGTTTTACCATTTGCCACCTAGCCTTTTCTTTTCCCTTGGGAGTCGCGCTCCTGAGGGTCATCGTTATTTTACCCCCCGGGCCAGTGCTCCTCTGAGTGTTGGTCCAAACTAGAGTCCTGTGCAGCACCCCCTCGGGGAAACTCGAGGTTTGGTTTTAGTTGTATGGAGAGCTCATCTGAGTGTGCCCTGAGAAAGAGATATGTGCAGCTCCTATCGGGATTTGTCGGCACATTCGGGCGGTGTTGCTGGTTTAGTTTTACCCTGTCGAAATGTCTTGTTGTACTGGGATACCGAGTCTGATCGGAATGTCTCAGGTGGAGGTCTATTCCTTCATTGACCGTGAGAGCTTGTGATGGGCTAAGTTGGGACACCCCTGCAGGGTTTGAACTTTCGAAAGCCGTGCCCGCGGTTATGGGCAGATGTGAATTTGTTAACGTCCAGTTGTAGAAAACCTAAACTTGACCTTAATTAAAATGAATCAACCGCGTGTGTAACCGTGATGGTCTCTTTCCGGCGGAGTCCGGGAAGTGAACACGGTTGTTGGAGTTATGCTTGACGTAGGTAGTCTAGGATCACTTCTTGATCATACTTTTACCGACCGTGCTTTGCCTTCTCTTCTCGCTCTCTTTTGCGTATGTTAGCCACCATATATGCTAGTCGCTTGCTGCAGCTCCACCTCATACCTTTACCTTACCCATAAGCTTAAATAGTCTTGATCGCGAGGGTGCGAGATTGCTGAGTCCCCGTGGCTCACGGATACTTCCAAGACCAGTTTGCAGGTGCCGATGAGTCTGTGCAGAGGACACAACCAAGCTCAGGAGGAGCTCGATGAAGATCTTGTCCTTTATGTTGTTTCGTTCTAGTTGATCAGTAGTGGAGCCCAGTTGGGGTTAATCGGGGACCTTTGTCGCATTTGGGGTTCTTCTTTTATTTTGGGTTCCGTAGTCGGACCTTGAGTGTATTTGTATGATGTAATGCTTTATTCATGTAATTGTGTGAAGTGGCGATTGTAAGCCAACTATGTATCTTTTCCCCCTTATTGTATTACATGGGTTGTGTGAAGATTACCTCACTTGCGACATATGCCTTCAATGCGATTATGCCTCTAAGTCATGCCTCGACACGTGGGAGATATAGTCGCATCGAGGGTGTTACAAGTTGGTAATCAGATCCTTCCCCGACCTTAGGAGCCCCCATTGCTTGATCGTTTTTAGCGACCGAGTTGTGTCTAGAAAATGTTTTGAGTCTTCTAGGAATTATATATATCGGAGAGTTTAGGAATTCTTTTTACTTCCCAGTCCCTTCATCGCTCTGGTAAGGCATCCTGACGTAGAGTTTTGACTATTCTCTTCTCAAATTTCACTAAAAAAAATTTAGGATCACGCGGGTATCTTGGAATCGTTCCGATGGTTTTATGATGAGAACATTGTCTTGGTGCCTCCTGTCAGGGGTTTTGTGGAAGTGTCCCGGGGAGTTGAGCTCTGAGGTGTTGTCATCATAATTTTATCGTTGCAATTCTGGAATACCTGAGTTTAGTACGCCGACATCGAAAATCTCTTTTATGCAGTTCGTTGGTGAGATAACCTCGACGCCACCCAGTACTGGGGCGGGAGTTCGGGAGTATCGCCATAACTTGTATAACGGATGCTTTTCGAAGGTTGAGGTAGACGATTTCCGAAGGTTTCTTGGTTATGTGTTGAAGGATGGATACAGCTGGATGTAGGATTTGCTAGTTTGGGTGAGATATTATGCTTCCCCTGTATCCCCAACACCTGATTGCATAACCGGAAAGTTTCAGGAGTTTCATAGGTGGGAATTCTAGTAGCTCTTAGGATATCTTTCCGACAGATGTATGATATGAAATTGGGGTTCGACGTCTAGTGGTTCGCCTATTCACGGTCGATTTTACAGTGGTCTCGTTGTGTCTTAAAGAGTCCTTGGCTATGCTGACTCGGGGACGCTTCGTATGTCATGTGCACTGCCTTGTACATGATGGTGCTGCACGATCGAGCCCGTGTAGGTCCCACCACGAAAACTTCGGACGAAATCTCTATCATATGTTTGTTCCGGCTTATTCTGCAAGCCAATCCTTTGTTTTTGTTTTGAGTTGTGGTATTCGAGTTGCTTCGAAGTCAAATGTTGATTCCATACCTTTTCCAAATGGTGTTCTCATACTTCTATGTGAATACTAATCCTTCTCGATCATCGAGTTTGTCATGTCAATCCTTTTAACCAGTGTGCTTCTCTTCAAGTGGATCCGTTCATTTTCAACATCCGCAAGATCAATTCTAAGTTCCTCAACAGTGTTCGTTTCTTCCATTCCAAATTGTCTTTGTTTTTCCCACCCTCCCTCCCTTTGTTTTCCTTCAAGGAATCTGATGTCTTATTCAAGTATCCATCTTATTGATGTGAAGTCTCTCCATTCTTTTCTATCAATATTGTTATCCGGATATTCTCATGAAGATTCTAACGGAGCTTCAAGTTCATCATCTTTCGTTCTTTTCTTCTCCGGTGGAACCAATTCAAGCTTTCGGTGTTGATCATACTCTTTTCCGTATTTCAATGTTTTCTCATGTCGGTGTAATTCTTAATCGTTCACTTCTCGCTATTCAATTGTTCCGGAGTGCTAAAGATATCTCGAAGATTCGTGTTTTTCACTCTGCATTCATTCAATATATTTCGAGGTTGCTATCTTATTCAAGCCATTTAATTCAACCGGTGCAATCTCCTTTCTCAAGTAATCATTCTACGGTGTTTCTGTTGAGTGGGCCCTAACCCACAGGTCTTTTCCCAGGATCTTACCTGACTCTTCCATTTTTCCAGAGCTTTTCTAATTCTTTTCTAAAGTTTGACGTAAGAATGAATTGTCATCAGTCAAATGTCTTTCTCCAAGGTCGGTTAAATTCTTTTCATCGTTGACTCAACCTATTCGTTTTGATTCTTCCGGAGTGCCTAAATAATTCATGGTCGTGTTTCTCGTTGTCATTCTCAACATTTGAAGACCGAAGAAGAGTTTCTCTTTAATCTTGCTCCATTCTCTTCAAGATTCATGATTCTAGCTTGTTGCCATCCTCTGATAATTATTTGCGATTGTGAGATATTATTTTCAACAATCCGGAGTAATTCAGGAGACTTTTCAGTTTCTTCATCCGGAGCCCATCATTTAAGAAGACTTATTCATTCCAGCTTTCAGCTCTCATACTCTAAATCATACCGGTGCAGCGTTCAAGTGATCTCTAATCGGTCCATGATCTATTATATTAAACTCCATCTAAATTCTCTCAAGCATCTTCGTCCATTTGCTAATTTTTCCCGTTGTCCCTTTATCTTTTCTTCGCTCATTTTCATTTCTTACGGTGGTTCATGCAAGATTCCTCTTCTTGCGTTATCATATTGATGCATTCGTTGTTTCGATTCCACCGGTGTTTCGTTGAAGGCATTCTCAAGTTGTGCTATATCTATCTTAATCCTTTCTACGAGAATAAGTAGTGTGCCAAATCCATGAGTGTCATCAATTTAATTGGTGAAGGATACGCATAACATAATTCTTATTCTTGTTTCATCCAAGTGATCTATTCTTTATTCCAGAGGTTCATCAAGATTTTGATCTCAATTTCTCATCTTATCATTTCTTTCCGGAGTTCTTACCTTTTCTGCATTATCTCCTTGTGAAGCTCCTTCTAAATCATTACAAGGTCTCACCTTGTGTTTTCAACTTCTTTTGCTTTTATCATCCTTTCGTTACCGGAGTTCTTCATGGAGGTTCTACATGATGGTTCATAAAGGATTTAATTCCTTCTCGAAGTGTTCATTGAGATTCTTTTCAAAGGAGCTCAAGCTTTCTTCATCTTGCTATCTGGAGTGCAATTCTTTCTTCCATGTTATTGGAGGTGGTATTATATCATTCATGATAATTTCAGTTCTTGTTTTCATGATTCACATGTTGTCAAGATTGGGATATTTCAAATCCAACAATCTCGTCATTGGAGATATCTTGGGTTATATTTCACCTAAAGACTTCCCTAAGGATTGTTGCTATCTATGGTGTTTATAAATGACCCAAGTTCTTCTTTTATCCTCCCGATGAAATAAGTTTCTCGTCTCTTTGTTCTTATCAATCCAATTCTTTTCCCATGAGTGGCAGGTTTTTCATCTCTTAATTTGAGAGGTATTCCATAAGACCATATCAAGCTTATTATTTTCATTGTGGGTTTTCCAACAACTCCGTTCTAGCTTCTGTTGTAACCGTGCTCTCTCAAGATATTGTTTTCCTTCGTTCACTCCATTCCATTCTTACTTTTGTTCCGGAGGCATTGTGATGTTCATCTTTTCAACTCATCATCTTGTTTTGTCAAAGATCATGATCTTTCCATGCCTATACTTTTATCTGAGTGTTGTGTCCTCTTTACAAGTATCCTCTCATCTTGTCAAGTTCAATTCCTTCCATTTACAGACGGAGTGCTGTCCAAATTATATCACTCTTATTCCTTCCCTATCTTGCTTAACCGGAGTATTGTGCCCCTTTGTTCAAGTTCTTTTCGCCTTATCAAGTCTTGCATCCCTTTCTCAACCAGAGTGTCGTGTTTTCATTTGAGCTCTCTCATCTTATCAAATTTTGACTCCCTTCTCAACCGGAGTGCGGTCTGAGATCTTTCTTACTCCTTGTTCCATTCATTCAATAGTTCCGGTGGTAGTGTGTTGTGATTTCATCAAGTATCTTCTCATCTTATCAAGACCTTATTCAATTCTTTTTCTTTCCAACCGGAGTGCTGCCCGAATTTGGTCTTCCTTGATCCCCTTCCTTAACTGGAGTGTTTTCAATATATATGTTCCCTTCAACCTCAAGGTTTTCGCAAATGCTCTTTGTCCCTCGTTTCTAACGGAGTGTTTTCGACCTTGTTCACCTTCGTTGTATTCTTTTCTCGAAATGGCTTAACCTTTTCAAGGTTCTTTGGTTTCATTCCTTTGTCAAAGGAGCAATTTGTTTTACCTCTTCTCTTTCTCTTCCGTTTTTCCCTCCGGTGCCATTCTAGATCTCGGGACGAGATCCTCTCGTAGTGGTGGAGTGTTGTAGCGCCCCGAGACCGATGTGTCAGGTGTCATGCAGTTATTCGATGTTGTTGCGTTGTCTTTTTCTTGCGTGTTGCATTCATCATTACATCATGTGCATTGCATCATGTCATCATGCCATCATGTCTTTTCTTTTCTTACTCAACTAAATAAATTTTATGGATCTTCGATCCATTTAAATCGAGGGAAGGATGACTTCTCTTTATAATATATCCTCCCGATATTAGTGGAGCTATTATAAAATAATCCATTCTTTGGAGTCACCATATCACACTTGCAAAAATCCCAATGCCTTTTATTATTTCAATTCTTGGCCTCTAACTTTGCCATATATCCTTTCGTCATTTTCCGGAGCTCCACCTAAATTCTCAACATTTTTGGACATTTCTAATTCCTATCCCTTGTTCAAACCTTTTCAATTAAATTCAAATGACTTTGAATTTAATTCTTGCAATCATGTCCAATCCTACTTTTCTTTGACCGGGCGCATTTTTGTGAGTCCGGAGAAATTAACCACATGCCCTAATTCTTCTTCCAACCTTCTCTTGTCTTCTTTCCTTTCTTCTAATTCTCTGTTAATGAAAAGAGAGAGGAGGAAGAGAGAAGCCCAGCCGCCACTTGTGTCCAGCTAGGCCCATTTGGCCCAAGGCCTCCCGCAGCCCACTCCCTAACCTAAACCCTAGCCCGACTCCCTTCTCCCTCTCGTTTTTCCCCTCGCGCCGCCAGGAGAGCCCCCGCGCTCGATCCCATCTTCCCCATCTTCTCGATCCCATCTCCCTTTCGATCTCTTCCCTACTCGCTGCCTCTTTTCCCTCGTCCTCCTCCCAACACTTGCACGCAGAGGAGCAGCTTCCCATTCCCCCGAACCCCTTGTCCACTACCTTGGCCTCCGGCCATGGCGCCCGCACCGACCGCCCAGCAGGCCATGCCCCTGGCCGGATCCACCTTTCCGCGCCTCCTCCTCACCAAGCTCCCCGTCGCCCAGGCGCCCGAGGAGAGGAGCTCCTCGAGCACCTGCGCCTGCAGCCATCGCGCCCGTCATCGGCGCCACAAGTCCGCGTCGCCGAGCCCCTCGTCCTGCCGGAGTTGCTCCTTCTGCCGCACGCCCACCGAGCTCCATCGCGCCCGACACCATCGACCTCGAGCTCTAGTGCCCTGCCTTTGTCCGTGCGCCTGTGACGAAGCTCCGGGAGCAGCCATGGCCGTGGATGCTGCCCGCCGCCTCCAGTCTGAAGCTCCAACGTGCCCAAGCCTCGGAGGCGACCGGATCGACCTCCCCAAACCCCCGTCGCTGGCCTACCCTATTTCTGCTGCGCCGAACGATGACGACCAGCGCCATCCCCCCTGCTTGCACTCCTGCCGCGCCTTCGTTCCGTCTCCTAGCGAAGGAGATGACTAGCAGCACCCAGCCCCGTTGACCGCTGCACGTGCAGGCCCAGTGCACTCACCAGGGTCTCCCCTCCTTGTGTGGGCTGCGCCCCTCTCCATGGCCAAGACCGGGACACCGTGAATGTCAAGTTCCTCCACAGGCGCCCGAACGACTACGCGGATTCGCCAAGTACATCTTCTTCAAGACCGATGCCCGAACAAGCACCGATTGCATGGATTACGTCAAGTTCAACTACTTTAACTACGAACGGTGACGACTAAGAAACGCCAAACGTGTACCACTACCGTCGACCCTCGAAGACCCCATGGATGTCAAGTTCCGTCTCGTGATCCCGAACCTCTACGAAAACGTTGTACGACTACTTCCACGACAAACGTCTCGAGAACGTCTACTTCCTCTACTTGGCATCGAACAAGAACCGTCCCGTTTGCACGCTACAAAGGTATAGACACCGAGATACGTCCGAGAACGAATGCTTGTGTTGTATGAGACACACCCCTTTGTCTGCACCGTGTCCGTTTTGACACTCGTTTCCATGCCCCTAACCCGTGGGAACCCGGTTACCGGGAGCACCCCACCGTTCATCACATGACACGCTCCCGTCACTTTCTTTTGCACCGACGTCTCATTGAGTTGTTGGCGTGGCACCCTTTTTGTTCCGCCATGACGACTAAATGCTTCATAATGCTCATGTCAACTTTTAATAAAAATTGCATAAACTTGTTCATGTCATCCGCATCATGATAACAACAATTAATATGTTTAAATTGTTGTTGCAATAAATTACTAATGCATATGGGGATTTACCGGATTTGTTGTTTGTTATATCAGGCCCAATTTAAATTGCTTAGTTAGATAGTTTCTTTTATGCTTCACCTCTTGCCATGCTTAATAACATTTAATATTGTTGGGTACATTACCGGGAGAAAACTAAATAACTTGAATGTGGTGTTTCGTCAATATGCAACTCGTTGCATATTGAGCTCCACTTAATTTGTAGGATTGTTTTGTGCATTTTGTCATGCCATGCTTCATTAAACCGGACATGCATCATACTTGGTTGTGCATCATGCCATGTTTATGTGGTGGTTGTTTACCATGATTGTTTTGCTCCTTTCCGGTGTTGCTTCTTCGGGTTGGTTCCGATAACGTCGCGTTGTGAGGACCCGTTCGTCTACGTTCATTTGTCTTCTCCATGGTCTCGTTCTTCTTCCTTGCGGGATTTCAGGCAAGATGATCATACCCTCGAAATCACTACTATCTTTGCTATGCTAGTTTGCTCGCTCTTTTGCTATGCCAATGCTACGATGCCTACCACTTGCTTGTCAGCCTCCCAAATTGCCATGTTCAGCCTCTAACCCACCAATGTCCTAGCAAACCGTTGATTGGCTATGTTACCGCTTTGCTCAGCCCCTCTTATAGCGTTGTTAGTTGCAGGTGAAGATTGAAGTTCGTTCCTGGTTGGAACATTGGTTACTTGTTGGGATATCACAATATATCTTATTTAATTAATGCATCTATATACTTGGTAAAGGGTGGAAGGCTCGGCCTTATGCCTGGTGTTTTGTTCCACTCTTGCCGCCCTAGTTTCCGTTATATCGGTGTTATGTTCTCGGTTTTTGTGTCCCTTACGCGGTTGGGCTATAATGGGAACCCCTTGACAGTTCGCCTTAAGTAAAGCTCTTCCAGCAATGCCCAACATTGGTTTTACCATTTGCCACCTAGCCTTTTCTTTTCCCTTGGGAGTCGCGCTCCTGAGGGTCATCATTATTTTACCCCCCGGGCCAGTGCTCCTCTGAGTGTTGGTCCAAACTAGAGTCCTGTGCAGCGCCCCCTCGGGGAAACTCGAGGTTTGGTTTTAGTTGTATGGAGAGCTCATCTGAGTGTGCCCTGAGAAAGAGATATGTGCAGCTCCTATTGGGATTTGTCGGCACATTCGGGCGGTGTTGCTGGTTTAGTTTTACCCTGTCGAAATGTCTTGTTGTACTGGGATACCGAGTCTGATCGGAATGTCTCGGGTGGAGGTCTATTCCTTCGTTGACCGTGAGAGCTTGTGATGGGCTAAGTTGGGACACCCCTGCAGGGTTTGAACTTTCGAAAGCCGTGCCCGCGGTTATGGGCAGATGGGAATTTGTTAACGTCCGGTTGTAGAAAACCTAAACTTGACCTTAATTAAAACGAATCAACCGCGTGTGTAACCGTGATGGTCTCTTTTCGGCGGAGTCCGGGAAGTGAACACGGTTGTTGGAGTTATGCTTGACGTAGGTAGTCCAGGATCACTTCTTGATCATACTTTTACCGACCGTGCTTTGCCTTCTCTTCTCGCTCTCTTTTGCGTATGTTAGCCACCATATATGCTAGTCGCTTGCTGCAGCTCCACCTCATACCTTTACCTTACCCATAAGCTTAAATAGTCTTGATCGCGAGGGTGCGAGATTGCTGAGTCCCCGTGGCTCACAGATACTTCCAAAACCAGTTTGCAGGTGCCGATGAGTCCGTGCAAAGGACGCAACCAAGCTCAGGAGGAGCTCGATGAAGATCGTGTCCTTTATGTTGTTTCGTTCTAGTTGATCAGTAGTGGAGCCCAGTTGGGGTCAATCGGGGACCTTTGTCGCATTTGGGGTTCTTCTTTTATTTTGGGTTCCGTAGTCGGACCTTGAGTGTATTTGTATGATGTAATGCTTTATTCATGTAATTGTGTGAAGTGGCGATTGTAAGCCAACTATGTATCTTTTCCCCCTTATTGTATTACATGGGTTGTGTGAAGATTACCTCACTTGCGACATATGCCTTCAATGCGATTATGCCTCTAAGTCATGCCTCGACACGTGGGAGATATAGTCGCATCGAGGGTGTTACAGGGATCACCCGACCAGTATCCGTCACGGAGGCTCAGCAGCACTGGTCTTAGACCCGATAATTGATGGATTCCACCTGACTCGTGTCCTTATGGACGGCGGTAGCAGCCTCAATCTGCTTTACCAGGATACAGTGCGAAAAATGGGCATTAACCCATCAAGGATCAAGCCTACAAAGACTACCTTTAAAGGAGTCATTCCAGGCGTAGAGGCCCGTTGTACGGGCTCAATCACATTAGAGGTTGTCTTCAGATCTCCGGACAACTTCCGAAGCGAGGAGTTAGTCTTCGATATCGTCCCATTTCGTAGCGGCTATCATGCACTGCTCGGACGAACTATGTTTGCTCGATTCAACGCAGTGCCACACTATGCTTATCTCAAACTTAAGATGCCCAGCCCACGCGGTGTCATAACAGTCAATGGCAATACGGGATGCTCTCTCCGTACAGAAGAGCACAAAACCGCCCTAGCAACAGAAGTACAAAGTGGCCTTCTCAAGAAGAACCTTCAATTAGCTGCCGAGCCCTCAGACACTCTTAAGAGGGTCTGGACTACTCTGCAGCAGGAGAGCTCGGCTCGTCAGGAGCTCGACTAGCAATCCGACCTCCGTCTTAGTCCCGATCAGGCAGTGGCCTGCGTGCCGCGCATACATAACTACGCACTCAAAATTCCATGGGCATCGACGGAGGCATATCTAGCTTGTGATCCACGACACGGCTCAACCGACATCGGATACACATATACTTTCACTTTTGCTTATTTTATTACAGGTTGTAATCCCACAGACCCCATCGGGTGGTCTGGTTATCGGTCCTCTTGAAGGATGAATGCACCAAGATGGCGAGGCGCGCAGACATACGGGGACTTTTTAGGTGATTCCGTTAACGATAACTCTACATGTCTTCCAGGATCCACATGCAGCTCTTCCCTGGTTTCAGCATGTTGAATAGCCTATTGCTTATTGCACTACTTGTATCAATGCGCATTGACATACTAATTACATTACAGTGAAAACAGTTTGTAGCTGGAGCTGTAGGACCCCAACTTTTTACCGTTACATCTTTTCTGTTTTCTTTCTCTCTTTGCTTTATTTTTCCAGTTTCCCTGTGGATAACCCCATCAGGTAGCGCCCGTACACTTTGGTACCTTTTGATGTTTGCCAGGGGCTTTATAGCACCCCACATTACGGCAACAAAAGTCTGAACACTTCTTGTAAGTCTAGTTCGGCACCCCGAATTTAGCATTATATGCATTGGCTCTGAATCATGTCTTTGGTCAATAGTTGGGTTGCCCGGCTCCTGTGCTTGCTATCCTATGTTCCGCTACATCGGCTAGGGTAGTAAAGGGAGAACTACTGCGATTGTGCCCTGGTCTTAACCGGATGAGCACCTCAGTAGAGAAAGCCAAAAACTGACTGTCATGATGCGGCGAGAGCCGGTCAGCTGTTCGGAGGTATCAAATCGTTGGAGGTTTTTCTGCATTTTGTGAAGGATCGATACTTCCTAATCAGACGCTGACAACACCCTGGTTCGTATACCAGGGGCTGCGCCTATGTTTTATTCTAAAACTCCTATGGCTAAGTGAGGGTGTTCAAGCCGTATAGTCTGGTTGCCTGGTTCGTTGCGCTAAACAACTGCTTCAAGGACCCTATAATTGGATCAAGATTGTTTAGATACCATCCCGAACACCTCCGTACTACCTACGTGAGGGCAGAAGCCGACGACTGGCCGACCCTCAGATTTCATACAACACGGCCGCACAGGGGGATACAATTAAAACATAATAAAAAATATATTACAAAACGGATTTGTTTTCATCATACAAGACAAAATGGGAGTGTATTCACTCGAAAATAACGTCCTGCCCGCACTGCGCGGCTGCAATACGAGACCCCTCTAGGAAATCTGCAAAGTAGCGCTCGGGCGTACAGTGCTCCTTGCCCTTCGGCGCCCCCTTGGTCAGCTCGACGACGTCCATCTTCGCCCACCACATTTTGCAATGAGCAAAGGCCATCCGGGCACCTTCAATACAGACCGACCGCTTGACGACCTCAAGCCGCGGGCAGGCACTAACAAGCCGCTTCACAAGCCCAAAGTAGCTGCTGGGTACCGGCGCGGCAGGCCATAGCCGGACTATCAGGTCCCTCATGGCTAGCTCGGCCTCCTTGTGCAACTCTACCAACTGTTTCAGTTGGTCACTGAAGGATACCGGATGTTCTGGCCCAAGATATTGAGAACAGAACAACTTCTTCGTCAAACTCCCTTCCTCGGCTCGATAGAATTTAGTAGCATCGGATACGTTGTGCGGCAAATCCGTAAACACCCCTGTAGAGCACAAAATTCAGGTAAGTAAAAGGAGTGTCTCTTTCACAGACTTGCCTTGCGTAATGAAAGCCTTACCCGCCGCAATCTTCTTAGCCATTTGGAGTTCCTGAAGGGTGCTCTGGGCCTTGGCTTGAGCCTCTTGTACGCTCTGGCGGGCCTTCGCAAGTTCAGACGCCTGCGTATTCGAATCACGCTCCAGGGACTTGTACTTCTTGACGCCATCCTGAAGCTATTGCTGAACCTCGCTGACCCGGGCCTCCTGCTTTTCGTGTACAACATGTTCCTTGGCCACTTTGTCCTCGGCCTCGGCTAATGCCTTCTTGAGGGCCGTCACCTCGTTCGTGGCCCCTAGCATAGTCCATGACACTTTAGTCAGCATGAAGTATTCATCCTTCCTAACGTACATGCAAAGGTTACTGCATACCTTGGTTGTCCTCCAGCTGCTTCTTCACACGGCTGAGCTCTTCCTCGGCCCGCTCCAGGCTCCGCTTTAGTTTGGAGACTTCCGCAGTATGAGTGGCAGCAACCAGCAGCGATGCTTGCTTATTTTCATAGACATCATATATTAGACTCCTGCGAAAATTATTGTGATCCTCTGTTCGACTTTTCTTTCTGAACCCCGAACAGGGCATCAGGGGCTACTGTCTACGCTGTGATATTCTTTCTACAATTATTATTATCTCAAATCCTGTTAAAAGGCTAGTGCAGGCTTCGGTCAGCCCGCTTTTGGCATACTGAACCTTTTTTACCACCGTACCCATGAGGACACAGTGTTCATCTAAAATAGAAGCACCTTGCAGTGCTTCCAGTAGATCATCCGGCGCCTCTAGTTGGATGGAGGTCACCAGCTGAACAGGCACACCCCCTCCTTTCAGGGAAGGCCGTTCGTCGAACTCCAGAGCCGCACAGGTCTCCGGAACAATATCCGGCTGGGGGCCGAATGGAACTCGGCCCCCACCATCAGTCCCCATGGGGGCTTCTTCCCCCATGTGTCCGGTGGCCGTGGAGTCATCCTTGGACGCCGCCCTGACGATTTCCGGAGCCTCTTCTTGGTTGGGAAAGGCCCTTTGGGACGCCACCTCATCATCACCTTTGGGCAAGGTAGAGTGAGCAGGTGGTGGCGACATGCTAGCCATCTCCTTTGAGTCCAGCGAGCCCTCTGTCGAGGATTGCGGAGAACTGTCGCGGGCCGGACTACAATAGCATAAATTAAACATATTAATATGGCAAAGGGGAAGGGCCATACATTTGGATGAGCATAAGGTCTTTGGTACTTACGAAGCGGCCCGAGGCTTGGTCCGGGGCATTCGTTCCAGACTACTATCGACATCCCACATGGAGTTCTCCGCGAGGGAGCCCTTCCCCCTCTTGGGGGCCTTCACCTCTAGGTTCGTGGTGGACACCCGTTTCTTCCTCCTCCTCGTCGTCGTCTTCGGCGACCGGAGGGTCAGTCTTGTCTTCGGACAATAGGCCCAAAGTATCCTTTCGATGAAGGCCACTCCTGGTCCCCTTGGCTGCCTTCTTGGTGTTCTTCTCTAGCACTTCATAAGGCGTCCGGAACAACATCTTCGTCAGGAGTGGGGTCTCTTTGTCTTCGGGTAGCGGGGCTGGACAGTTAATCCGCCTCGCTATGTCGGTCGAGGCCCAAGAAAAGATTGACAATAGAGCTTAGACTTCTTTCTCGCAATACGCTAGTAAAGATTATGCCTTGAGAGCGTGAAAGAGCTTACCGAGTTGTCTTGGCGCTTTGAGCTAAGCCAACGATCCTCGGTTGTAGGTGGTGGTGTCTCGCCGGCCTTGAAGAGCACTTTCCAGATATCCTCGTGCATTGTGCCGAAGAGCTTTAGCAGCGTTTGGTGCTTGGCCGGATCGAATTCCCATAAATATCAGGTCCGTCGTTGTCGGATTTCGGGTTCCGGCAGACCCTTAAGGTTTGAACACTGGGGTGCGCGCGGAGATTACGCCTTCTACCTCCCCGCCTCGCAAAGATCTAAACTACTAAAAGAACTGCACAAGGGACACAAGATTTATACTGGTTCGGGCCACCGTTGTGGTGTAATAACCTACTCCAGTGTGTGGTTGGTGGATTGCCTCCTGGGGCTGATGATGATGAACAATACAAGGAAGAACAGCCTCGCGAGGGTCTGTTCTTGGCTGGGGTGATGAACTGCTAGGAGGAGTTCAGCCACCTTTCTCTCTTGTCTCTCTCTCTCTCTCTCTCTCTCTCTCTGCTTGCAAACCGAATGAACCCACCAACCAAACCCCTTGCTATGTGGGCGGCTGGTCCTATTTATAGAGGCCCTGGTCCTCTTCCCAAATATAGAGATGGAAGGGAGCCAACAATGGCAGGCTAATTCGAAGGGGGACAGCAAGTATCAACTAATCTGACAAAAGCAGTCTTCGCCTGCGCAAAGCTCCTGTGATGATGCCGTCTTGGGCTCCACGGTGACCTCCGTCTCGTAGTCCTCCTAGCCTTGGCCTCGTTGCACCGAAATGGCAACCTTTGCCTAATGCCTCGATACTCCGCGGCTGCGCTTGCCCCCTTTGCACCAGAGAGGAAAGAAGGACGCTGCGCATGCTGGCACCCGCCTGGCGCCCTGAGTCGTCATGGCTTGCGTCACGGGCACCTCGCGAGGTACACCGCCTTGATCTCTCCGCCTCCTCGCGAGCCAACCTGATGAGACCGTGCCTGAGGAAGCTCCGTGTCGTCCGCCTCGCGAGGCTTGGCCCCTCGCGAGGGTCTTGAGTCTTGTGCTGATGAAGATGGGCCGTGCTGGGCCTCCCTTGAGCCACGCCGCAGGCCGCAGGCAAGCAAGTCTGGGGACCCCCGTTCCCAGAACGCCGACAGTAGCCCCCGGGCCCAAGGCGTGCCCGGGCTTGGCCGTGCCAAGAGGTGAAAGGGCAAGGGCGAAGTGCCGTGGGCCCTAACAGCCTGCGGCCTTGGGCACCGCTGTGACACTCCAAATTTTTTGATTTGGTTTTCATCAAAAACTTTATTGGATTCTAAAAGAGGGCATTTAAAATTTCTTTTCCAGAAAATCATTCCTCTCAAAAAAACTTCCTTTCACCTTTGGCAAGGATTTCCTTTCCTTTTCAATTTTGGTGTTGAATTTTTGGAAGCTTTTCTTCTGGTTGTTTCCCTCTCAAACTTATTTATTTTCATTTAAAAAGAAACCCTAGGAGTTTTGGGACTTCTTTCTTTTTGAAACCACCCATGATTTTTACCATATCACAGGTGGTAAAACCCTTCCAAAACCTCCCCTCCTCCTTGGAACAACCTAAGTTCTCTGTCCCAACTAATCCAAACAAGTTTTGTATTTTATTTGAATCATTTTTCCTCTCAAACCATTTCTGTCAATTATTTGGAGCCTGAGTCATTTACAAAGCAACTACCTTATTTCCTTTGAGTTTTGATCTCAAACCAACTCCTCTGGATTGTCCTTAGCATCCACAACTCAGAACCATCTTGATCCACTCCCCTTCTTTTCAAATTTTTCAAATTTCAGCCTCTGCAAGTTTGGACCAGATTTGCCAAATTTGGTGAAATTCATATCTACACTTCCCCAAAAATTCTACAAAAAGTCAGGCAACCTACTGGAGCAATGGGTAGCCACTCCACCAAAAATCAGCGCTAGGAAAAATCCCTAGAGGCCAGTATCATTCTGTCGAACACCTTGCATACACTGTATATTGCACTTTCAGTAATTCAGTAAAAGTTCAGAGTTCAGTGTCGATCTTCAGTCACATGCTCACAGTGCCCTTGGCACGATCCTCGCTGCCTCTTCCTCCTGTCTGGAGCGCCGCACGCGCGCTTGGCGCCTTCCGGGCGTCGGTGGCGCCCTGGCCCGCCTGCGCCGGCGTGTCTTGCGGCGGCCGATCCACCGTAACAGCCGACCGGAAGCAGAACGGCGGCGCAACGCCGTTCGGCGCCGCCCAACGCTCCCTGGCTCTCCGCGTGGCACATGCATGCCAGCGCAGCCCCGCTGCACAGTCGCCGTGGTCCGGCAAGCACAGAACATGCTCCCTGCCGCCGACGTGCCGCACGACCGTTCTGTTGGGACAGGCCGTAAACCTCCCTCCCGTGCTGAGCTGGACCCTGAAATGGAACCACTACTCCACCTAGACGATGCCCAAGCCCCTAATCCCACTGCCCAACCACGGCGCCTCCGTAATCACTCGCCGGATTTATCCCGTTCGCGGCAACCGCCTCGGGCCGGCCATATATAGCGCCCCCAAGCTCCCTCTCGCCCCCGCACACCTCCACTACCTCACTGGACCCCGACCAGCAACTAGAAGAGCCTCGAGGGGCCCTTCTTCCTCGACTCCGGCCGCCTCGTTCCGCCTCGGCCTCCACCTCGATTCGCTCCGGTGAGGCCATCCCCGGCGCCCAAACTTCGTCAGTAGTTTCCTCGAGCACCCAGTGAGCTAACCCAAGCATCAATTTGACCTTCGCAGCTCTCCCCGGCGAGATCCATCTCCACCCGAGCCGCCCTCCGCCGGAGCAAGGCTCGCCGTCGACGTGGTACTCGCCGGCGACCTCCACCACCACCAACCGACGCGGAAGGGTGCCCTGAACACGGAGGTACCCTTCGATCCCCCTACCTCGCCGTGGATCGCCGCCGGCGACCACCGCGGCTCTCGGGCACCGTCGAGCTCTGCCGCCCCTTTTTTAAAATTTCAAACCTAACGGGTGGGGCACGCCAGTCAGCCTCTCAGGGATTTTTACACGATTCGTTTTCTGAAAACACCTTCGGGCAAAATGCGTTTCCCTCTCTGGGCTGGCGTATTCGAGACCGAAGCGTTTTCCATTTTTATGAGCTAGCCCCTGGAAACTTTCTGTTTCATTACAGATGAGTCCCTGGACTAAAACCTTTATAACTTTTAAACAGAAAAGTATTTTTGATTGATTCTTTTTCTGTTCTCTTTGAAATTTTGTCTAGTTTGTTATCAGATTTATTTGAAAAATATTTGGAATACTTTTTGTGCACATCTTGGTATTTACGATAGCGCCTATATTTTCTTTATACCGTAGATACCGAAAGAAGTGACGGAGCCGCAAACTTCACCAAGCTAGGCTCCGACTACTCTGAACCAGGCAAGCATGTTTGAACTTTTGATATGATGAGTGTCTTGGCATGTTTTGCATTTAGTTGGTTTCATGGCATGTTGATGAGCATACCGATGAACGTTATTTTCATGCATTGTTGAGGTAAGTGAGTTTGGTAATCCATAGGTGGATGGATGTGAGTATAAATGGCCATGTGTTGGCATGAGGATGGGTAAGATGGCAGTGTGGTAGCATGCCAGTCTTATGCCAGACTATTTGACTTCAGTGTCAAATCGTATCGGTCCAGTTCCTCCCTTTTCCTTCCCTGTACTACCACATGTTTTCCGCAAGGAATATGGATTAGTAAGTTGCAAACCGCTTTCCTAGTACACACCAAAAGGAGAGGCCGGGATGATGGTTCCATGGCCCTGGATTAAAGCCAGTCATCCGGTCAGGGGGCATGGGTGTTTCCGGTTGGGACCGAGAGGGGGGCACCCCTTAGAGCGCGTGTATATAAATTTGATCCCATGCTATTCGAGATTTTGATCTCCCCGTCTCAAAGTTTTTCTTGGACGATGTCTAGGGTGAGTCCTAGCATCGAGAGATAGGATGGGTGTGTACTGGTTGGCTGTGTTTTCTTCCGAAATACCGTAAACGGAACTAGTCCTTCGAGACTACGGAAATCCGTTAGCTGTGGGAAACTTTTTGTACAAACTCTGCAGAGTCACAAATCTCCAAATCATCTTATCCATATCCAAATGTTGCGCTGACTTATTCTGACAAGTGCCAGTTTTGGTGACAGATACTCCGGTGAATCACATGAGCGCTAAGCCCGGTCAAAAGTTTATTCCTGTGGATGGACTAACTCGTTTAATTATCATGAACTGAATATTTATTATGAGTATTATTTACTTGTGGATTAAAGCCCTTTCTGTGATGTCGCTCAGACGTCCGACTGTGGCATTTCTTTTAAAGCCCTTTCTGTGATGTCGCTCAGACGTCCGACTGTGGCATTTCTTTTAAAGCCCTTTCTGCGATGTCGCTCAGACGTCCGACTGTGGCATTTCTTTTAAAGCCCTTTCTGTGATGTTGCTCAGACGTCCGACTGTGGCATTTCTTTTAAAGCCCTTTCTGCGATGTCGCTCAGACGTCCGACTTTGG
>NC_041386.1:586328343-586362900 GCF_002162155.2 Triticum dicoccoides
TATTATGAGTATTATTTACTTGTGGATTAAAGCCCTTTCTGTGATGTCGCTCAGACGTCCGACTGTGGCATTTCTTTTAAAGCCCTTTCTGTGATGTCGCTCAGACGTCCGACTGTGGCATTTCTTTTAAAGCCCTTTCTGCGATGTCGCTCAGACGTCCGACTGTGGCATTTCTTTTAAAGCCCTTTCTGCGATGTCGCTCAGACGTCCGACTTTGGCATTTCTTTTAAAGCCCTTTCTGTGATGTCGCTCAGACGTCCGACTGTGGCATTTATTTTAAAGCCCTTTCTGCGATGTCGCTCAGACGTCCGACTGTGGCATTTCTTTTAAAGCCCTTTCTGTGATGTCGCTCAGACGTCCGACTATGGCATTTCTTTTAAACCCCTTTATGTGGTGTCGCTAAGACGCCCGACTGTGGCATGATTTTCTGTTATTATTTGTTCACCTTTCGAGGCGTCGCTTCTGACACCCGATCGGTTTTCATTTATATTTTTGTTGGGATTTCAGGCGGACTACCGCCGTTTCCCTCGTACTTACTTCGTTATGCAAATTTTTAATTGTGCATTGGAAAGATTAATCATGACGCATTCATGCATGCATTTGTTATATCTTACGTCCGAACTGTCTTGCGAGTACTTTCAAAGTACTCACTGGCTTGTTGATTTGGCCAGATGCTGACGAAAGTGATCTCATGGATGAAGAGTTCGATAGCGAGTCCGACGCCTAGAGGAATCCCAGTCAGTCTCGTGCGACCCTGGACTTGGTCACTGTTTTATATCCGCTTCCGCAATCCGAATAAATTTATCGAGCCTCACCTCGACGCTCGATGAAATGCCAGTTTGAGACTCGTGTTACCACACTCCCCACTGTGTTATTCCACCATCGCTTTATCCTCGAGTCAGTAGTATGCCACCACACCATTGTGTTATATCCGCCATTATGTATAATTATTGGCGCGCTTGTAATAATTTGTTGAGCAGCCCTAGCTCAATCCTGTAATATAATCTATGCTACTGGCTTATTGTATCAAGTATTTATCTACCAGTGAGGAGGATTTCTCTCATACTGGACTCAAAAGATTGGTTTCTCAATAAATATTTTTATTGGAAAACCGGTCGTGACAAGCTTGGTACCAGAGCCAGGCTGACTGTAGGAAGCCACTAGGTGCGATCGCTAATCGGTTATTAGCATGATAGAGCCGATTTTTTTTGCAATTGTAGTCATTTTCTGACAGTCAGCATAAATTTATGATCTGACCATTCAGGATTTTTGCCTACTTTTGTAGATGGCCGACAACAGCTGCGAGTCTCAGACCTTCGCCAACGTACCCGATGGGTTCGTCAAGCTTCTCTCCTTCATCGTTCAGGTCGCGATGGGGCCATCCGTGCGCCCAGTCTTCACACTCCGCCAGCACAAAGTCAACGACAGTCTGACCATGCACCAGGCCACGGTGCAGTTCAAGGGAGGGCGTGGTGAGTTACGCCCCTTCCTGTTCGTGGGAAGAGCCATGCCTACGGAGAGGCATGCTATGCAGATGGCAGCCCGCGAGGCGATAGCTCGCCTCAGGGATGTCCTTCCCGCAATGAAGACTCGTCGCTATCGCTATCTTCCATGCCATGTGCCCTACACCTGCCACTACGCATTCTCCTGCCCCAGAGGAGAACGAGACGAGGCTTTTGAGATGCTTATTGAGTATCTCCGGGCTCTGGAGGCAGCCTTCGACAACCTGGTGGACGACTTCGTGGCTGCCCGCATGGACTCAGTCCATGGCTGTGCCGCCAACAGGAGGGAGCTCCTGCTCACCGCACCGCCACTGACTTTTGTCTCGTCCTCAGCATCTCATGCACCTACTCGTCACCTACCTACCACCGGAGGGTTCAACCAGGCCTTTGCGCCCACTCCAGCGTGCACCGCACCACCCGTTGTGCCTACTCCTATTCGTGTTGCTCCGCCCCTGGCACCCGCTCCATCTACCCGACGCGGCTCTTCACGTCTAGAGCCTATTAGTGAGGAGGAGGTTGAGTCCCCAGCCTCACTGCGCCTCACCCTTGGTAGGGCCAAGGAGATCGTCGACATTTCCGGCTGAGTGCATTTGCCCGTCATGCGATGTACCGCTTTGTAAGATATGTTTATATGTACATAGGTTGTGAGAAGTAGCTTGTTTGCGCATCACGTAGAACTGGAGAAGTGTACTAGCCTAAATAACATGTCAGGATTATGTACGCATATCCTGAGTGATGTACTGTATAATTATCGCCCACGTGTAAGATATGTAATGAGCAGTCCTTCTCCATGTGCAAATCAATTTGTTTTCTTAAGTAATCTTGGTCATTTAAATTATTTGCCATTTTTGTGCATTTTTGGAGTTGTTTTTGGCGACCATCTTCACTTTTCTTATGAGTTTTACAAAATATATCCCCAGAGTGAAAAATGTCTCGTCCTTGGACTCGCTCCATGCCTACTCCGCCAGAGGAAAATTATGACACTCAACCAGGCAACAATTTCACACAAGGGCAGTCGAGTCAACAGGGCAGTGAAACGGCACTTTCCCAAATGTGCCGCCTTTATGAACAGAGTCAGCAACAACATCATGAAATGATGAACCAAGTCATCAACATGGGAAATTACCATGGACAGTATCCGCAGCATTCCAAGTTATCTGAGCTACAGAAGACGCGTCCCCAAACATTTTCTCATACTGACAAGCCTCTTGAAGCCGAGGACTGGCTTCGGGATATGGAGAGGAAATTAATTATTGCAAAATGTTCAGATCCCGAGAAAGTATTGTATGCTCCGCACTATCTCACAGGAGCAGCCGCATCGTGGTGGGAGAATTTTCTGCACATGCATCCCAACGAAGGTGACATAACCTGGGATGATTTCAAGGAAGGTTTCCGCGGTGCACACATTCCTAAGAGTTCGATGACCTCAAACAAAGAAACATGACAGTGGCAGATTACAACAGTCAATTTACACTATTGTCTCGCTACGCCAATGAAGAGCGTATGACTAAAAGGAAGAAGATGGAGAAATTCCTTGACGGTCTGGCGCCCGTGCTTAAATGTCAACTGGTCGTGCACACTTTTCCTGATTTTAAAACACTGGTGGACAAAGCCATTACTCTGGAAAATGAGAGACGCAGTCTGGAAGATATCCGCAAGCGAAAAAGGGACCAGACTAACCATGCTCGCAATCACCGAAGCAAGACAGATTTTCAAAAGAGTGGGACACACAAATTCCCATCCAATGTCTCACGCCAAATCAAGAATTTTCATGCAAGGGATAAGGAGTTCATATATCGCCCCGGCGTTACTTGTTACGCCTGTGGAGAGGAAGGACACTATGCCAAGCAGTGTCCCAAGACTAGAAACTCAACCCCAAAGCCAAACAACGGCGGCAATAATTCAGCGCCCAAGCGAAACAATTTCAATCCCAACAACAACCACAGGAAGGGTCATCTGAACCACGTGACCAAAGAGGGGGCACAAAACGCTCCGGATATCGTACTCAGTACGTTTGCTGTCAACACAATACCTGCAACGGTTTTGTTTGATTCTGGAGCTTCTCACTCTTTCATTTCGAAAAGTTTTGCTTTGCAAAATAATTTTTCGATGCTTCCTTTGGAGAAATCCATGATCATCAAGTCCCCTGGGATTCAGCAAGTTACTCAGAATTACTGTCAGAATGTGGTCATTGAGTTCGAAGGATTGGAGTTTCACGCAAATCTTATTGTGTTGGAAAATAAAGGATTGGATGTCATTATAGGGATGGAATGGTTAACCACCAATAAGGGTTTTATTGACTGTTTCAACCGGACCGTAATCCTCACACACCACCACGGGAAGACAATAAGAGTGTCAGCCAAGGAAGGAAAAATACCCCGGCAACCGAGATTGAATAAGGTAGACGTTTCTGAGCTAAACAAGGTTCCAGTAGTATGTGAATTTCCAGACGTGTTCCCTGAAGAACTACCAGGCATGCCACCAGACCGAGAGATAGAGTTCTGCATTGAGCTCGCACCAGGAACCACCCCCATATACAAGAAACCATACCGAATGGCACCATCCAAGTTGGTTGAATTGAAGAAACAAATAAAAGAATTGCTGGACAAAGGATACATTCGAGCCAGCTCCTCACCTTGGGGATCACCAATTTTATTTGCCAAAAAGAAGGATGGAACACTGAGATTGTATATTGACTATCGAGCACTTAACATGGTCACAGTCAAGAACAAATATCCGATGCCAAGGATAACCAATTTATTTGATCAACTCGCTCAGGCCAAGGTATTCTCAAAAATTGACTTAAGGTCTGGATACCATCAATTAAAGGTGCGAACGGAAGATATCCCCAAAACAGCCTTCACCTCCAGATATGGACTGTATGAGTTCACAGTAATGCAATTTGGATTAACTAATGCCCCTGCATATTTTGTTCACCTCATGAACAAAGTATTTATGAAGTTTATGGACAAGTTCGTTGTGGTATTCATCGACGATATTCTGCTATACTCCAAGACACCAGAAGAGCACGCAGAACATCTCAGGATTGTGCTAGGAGAACTCAGGAAACACCAATTGTACGCCAAGTTCAGCAAGTGCGAATTTTGGCTAAAGCAAGTAGGCTTTCTAGGCCACGTACTAACCCAAGACGGTATCGCAGTGGACCCAGAGAAAGTCAAGGCCATAGTTGGCTGGAAGTCGCCAGCGAGCGTAACAGACATACGTAGTTTCTTGGGAATGGCAGGATATTACCGCAGATTTATTGAAGGATTCTCCACCATAGCCAAGCCTATGACGTAGTTACTCAAGAAAGACAAGAAGTTTGAATGGACAGAAGCCTGCGAAAAAAGTTTCCAAGAGCTAAAGCGGAAATTAACAACAGCACCAGTATTAATTGTGCCAGACATACACAAAATTTTTGAAGTGTTTTGTGACGCGTCCAGAAAGGGTCTCGGATGCGTGTTGATGCAGGAAGGCAAGGTTGTCGCCTATGCTTCAAGGGAACTTCGCAAGCATGAGGAAAATTATCCCACTCATGACTTAGAAATGGCAGCAGTTATTCATGCACTCAAGGAATGGAGGCATTTCTTACTTCGGAACTGATGTGAAATATATACGGATCACAAAAGTCTCAAATATATTTTCACGCAGCCAGAACTAAATTTACGACAAAGACGCTGGTTGGAATTGGTAAAGGATTATGATGTTGGTATCCATTACCATCCAGGAAGAGCAAATGTAGTGGCCGATGCTCTTAGTCGGAACCCCAACTCCGACGAAAGCAATCTGCAAAGCTTGAGGCCCGAATTCCAACAAGAATTTGCCAAGCTCAATTTGTTAATGGTCGCAGAAGGCACCATATCAAACTTGGAAATACAACCCAACCTTGTGGAGGAAATTAAAGGAGCTCAACCCGGTCACCCCAGCATCGAAGGCATCAAAAGAAAGGTGAGTATGGGCAAGGCCTCGGAGTTCGTCATAGACGATGGAGGAATATTGTGGTACGGAGAAAGACTCTGCGTGCCAAACATAGAAGACCTTAAACAGCAAATTCTAGCTGAAGCCCACACCGCCCCGTACTCAATCCACCCTGGAGGAACCAAGATGTATAAAGATAATCAGGAAAGATTTTGGTGGCACGGTATGAAGAGGGACATAGCCACCTTCATTGCACGTTGCGACTCTTGTCAACGCATAAAAGCTGAGCATCAGAGACCAGCCGGACTACTGCAACCAAACAAAATACCTGAGTGGAAATGGGATGAAATAGGGATGGATTTCATTGTCGGACTACCTCGGTCACAGCATGGGAATGATGCCATATGGGTCATCACTGACAAGTTAACCAAGGTGGCACATTTCATTCCAGTAAAGACAACCTACAACACTCAGAGGCTTGCCAGGATTTATCTCTCCCGTATAGTTTGTCTGCATGGAGTCCCGAAGACTATAATATCCGACAGAGGCACTCAGTTCGTCTCGAGATTTTGGGAGCATTTACAACAGGCTATGGGAATCCAACTAGCCTTCAGTACCGCATACCACCAACAGACCGATGGACAAACGGAACGCGTAAACCAGGTTTTAGAAGACATGCTGAGAGCATGTGTCCTCACATATGGAACCAGTTGGGAAGAAAGCCTGCCATACGCCGAGTTCGCGTACAACAATGGCTACCAGGCCAGCCTGCAAATGGCACCATTTGAGGCTTTATACGGACGGAGATGTCGTACCCCGTTGAATTGGTCAGAGACCGGAGACAGCCGCATCTTCGGACCAGACATGCTCAGAGAAGCCGAGGAAAAAGTCAAGCTAATCAGAGACCGACTTAAGACCGCTCAAAGTCGACAGAAGAGTTATTATGATCAGAAACATCGTAGGGTCAGCTTCAAGCCCGGTGAGTTCGTATACCTGAAAGTATCTCCTATGAGAGGATTGCAACGATTCAAGATTAAAGGAAAGCTAGCACCAAGATTCATTGGACCATTCTGTATAATGGCGCGAAGAGGCACGGTAGCCTACCAGCTAGACTTACCCGAGGAATTATCCGATGTCCACGACGTGTTCCACGTCTCGCAATTGAGGAAGTGCGTAAGCAACCCAGAGAAACAAGTATCCCATGAGAGCATTGACGTGCAGCCAGACCTCACTTATCGAGAACGTCCAGTAAGAATATTAGAGGAGTCTGAAAGAAGGACCTGATAGAAGACCATCAAATTCTTCAGAGTCCAGTGGAGCAATCACACCGACAGTGAAGCAACTTGGGAAACAGAGGATTTTCTTCGGGCAGAGCATCCACACTTATTTAAGGATCAGCTGAAATCTCGGGGACGAGATTTTTCCTAAGGGGGTAGGTGTTGTGACACTCCAAAATTTTTGATTTGGTTTTCATCAAAAACTTTATTGGATTCTAAAAGAGGGCATTTAAAATTTCTTTTCCAGAAAATCCTTCCTCTGAAAAAAACTTCCTTTCACCTTTGGCAAGGATTTCCTTTCCTTTTCAATTTTGGTGTTGAATTTTTGGAAGCTTTTCTTCTGGTTGTTTCCCTCTCAAACTTATTTATTTTCATTTAAAAAGAAACCCTAGGAGTTTTGGGACTTCTTTCTTTTTGAAACCACCCATGATTTTTACCATATCACAGGTGGTAAAACCCCTCCAAAACCTCCCCTCCTCCTTGGAACAACCTAAGTTCTCTGTCCCAACTAATCCAAACAAGTTTTGTATTTTATTTCAATCATTTTTCCTCTCAAACCATTTTTGTCAATTATTTGGAGCCTGAGTCATTTACAAAGCAAGTACCTTATTTCCTTTGAGTTTTGATCTCAAACCAACTCCTCTGGATTGTCCTTAGCATCCACAACTCAGAACCATCTTGATCCACTCCCCTTCTTTTCAAATTTTTCAAATTTCAGCCTCTGCAAGTTTGGACCAGATTTGCCAAATTTGGTGAAATTCATATCTACACTTCCCCAAAAATTCTACAAAAATTCAGGCAGCCTACTGGAGCAATGGGTAGCCACTCCACCAAAAATCAGCTCTAGGAAAAATCCCTAGAGGCCAGTATCATTTTGTCGAACACCTTGCATACATTGTATATTGCACTTTCAGTAATTCAGTAAAAGTTCAGAGTTCAGTGTCGATCTTCAGTCACATGCTCACAGTGCCCTTGGCACGATCCTCGCCGCCTCTTCCTCCTGTCTGGAGCGCCGAACGCGCGCTTGGCACCTTCCGGGCATCGGTGGTGCCCTGGCCCGCCTGCGCCGGCGTGTCTTGCGGCGGCCGATCCACCGTAACAGCCGACCGGAAGCAGAACGGCGGCGCAACGCCGTTCGGCGCCGCCCAACGCTCCCTGGCTCTCCGCGTGGCACATGCATGCCAGCGCAGCCCCACTGCATAGTCGCCGTGGCCCGGCAAGCACAGAACGTGCTCCCTGCCGCCGACGTGCCGCACGGCCGTTCTGTTGGGACAGGCCGTAAACCTCCCTCCCGTCGAGCTCTGCTGCCCCTTTTTTAAAATTTCAAACCTGACGGGTGGGGCACGCCAGTCAGCCTCTCAGGGCTTTTTAAACGATTCGTTTTCTGAAAACGCCTTCGGGCAAAATGTGTTTCCCTCTCTGGGCTGGCGTATTCGAGACCGAAGCGTTTTCCGTTTTTATGAGCTAGCCCCTGGAAACTTTTTGTTTCATTACAGATGAGTCCCTGGACTAAAACCTTTATAACTTTTAAACAGAAAGTATTTTTGATTGATTCTTTTTCTGTTCTCTTTGAAATTTTGTCTAGTTTTTTATCAGATTTATTTGAAAAATATTTGGAATACTTTTTGTGCACATCTTGGTATTTACGATAGCGCCTATATTTTCTTTATACCGTAGATACCGAAGGAAGTGACGGAGCCGCAAACTTCACCGAGCTAGGCTCCGACTACTCTGAACCAGGCAAGCATGTTTGAACTTTTGATATGATGAGTGTCTTGGCATGTTTTGCATTTAGTTGGTTTCATGGCATGTTGATGAGCATACCGATGAACGTTATTTTCATGCATTGTTGAGGTAAGTGAGTTTGGTAATCCATAGGTGGATGGATGTAAGTATAAATGGCCCTAGCTCAATCCTGTAATATATTCTATGCTACTGGCTTATTGTATCAAGTATTTGTCTACCAGTGAGGAGGATTTCTCTCATACTGGACTCAAAAGATTGGTTTCTCAATAAATATTTTTATTGGAAAACCGGTCGTGACAGCCGCGTGGCGGTTCATGGGACGTGGGCGTCTCCACTTCCCCACGACGCCTCGGTGATCGCATGAGTTGGACAAGTCCCTGCATGCAAATCGTGTCATGATTACCTGCGATCGTGGAGGCCGGCGGTTGGCCTTCGCCGGCTATAAGTACGGGGCTGCGCGTGCCCTTCCAGTCCATTCCTCCTTGCTTCTCCTTCTTCTTCATGGCCCCGTCGAAGAGATTCTCGGCCGCCGAGAAGGGGAAGGCTTGCCGGGTTGAGCCCGCCTCTCCCCCACCCAAGCGCGGCAGAGGGCGCCCTCACAAGCATCCTGTGGCCACCACGGCGGCTCCCCGCGGCCGTGGAGGTGATCTTCAGCACGGCGACGGGCGGGTTGCTGCAGCCGGGGGGCGCGCTCCAGCTGCGCATCCCCCCAGGCCGCGCGTTCGTGCTGCTGAAGTGCTGCCGGAGTTCGTCGTGTGGTCCGCGGAGCCGGCTAGCACTCGGCTCCCGCTTCCTCGCTTCCTCCTAGGCGAGCTCCCGGCCGGCGCCCCGGGCGGCCTCTGGCTCTAGGCCGACGGCTGCTGCAGCCAGGCCTCGTGGGTCTCCCTGGAGGTCTCCGCGGCCGGGAGCCTGTCCCTGGCCCGCGGTTGGCAGACGTTTGCCCGTGCGCGTGGCCTGGGCCGTCGGTGCACCCTACACTTCAAGTTCGACGGCGACGCCACCCTCTACGTGAGGGTGTTTGGGGAAGATGGTCGCCGCACGGGGTGCTGCCCCGAGGGTGACGACCGCGGCTGGGAACCTAGCTCCAGTGACGATGGAGGGAGCAGCGCTCGCGCGGCTGGCAGCGCTCGGAGTTCCTCAAGCTTCTCTGGTTCTTCTTCAGCCGCCGACTCCTCCAGCGGGGGCCGCGATCAGCCTCCATGCCGCCGCGCCCTGGTGAGGCGCGAGAGGGAGTCCGCCTGAGCTCCGGAGGCAGCCCGGGCCTTACCTGTGGGCTGGTGTGAGGCGAGCCGCTCCGGATTTGTTCTTTCTTTTTCACTTCTTCCTGCGCAACAAAGACAATAGTGCGGAGCCCCGCGGGGGCGTGTTTGGGTTATTGCTGTTAATCATCATTTCGCTTTGCTACCGTTCCTTCCGGCTATGTGCCCGAGCGTGGATAATTCCCGACCCCGGCCGTGGGGGGGCGACCGACCCAGGCCCTTTGTTTGTGTCGCGACGCCCGTGGGGCTCGAACTGGAGGGGTGCTCCTGAAAGGGGCCCAGGTCGTGAACTCTTTGAATGACTAGGATAGGAATGCTCATGAGGGCTCTTAGCTGCCCCCCCCCCCTCGCGAGGCCTTGCGCAAGAGAAAACGAGACAGGAGAGCGAAAATCCGAAGAACCGCAAGCCAAAGACGGCAACAACTTCAATAAAACATCAAATGAGAAGGAACAAGCCAACTGTGGAAAGCAAATGAAAAGCTGCGTCCGGCACCTAATCTAGTCTTCGACGTCTTCTCACCAGCGCGGAGCTAAGTGCTGCCACTGGGCATGGGAGGGATCCCCAGGGCCTGAGGCCGGCGCTCCTGAGACTCCGGGGCGTGTACAACCCCAACTCATTATTACATGAGAGTGTCATGGGCGGCGAGCTTCACAGCCATTGGCCTTCTTCACAGGCTCCGGGCCTTTTCGAAAACGCGATAGCTTCACAGGCACTCGCCTTGCTTCACAGGCTCTGGGCCTTTTCCAAAACGCAATAGCTTCACAGGCACTCGCCTTGCTTCACAGGCTCCGGGCCTTTTCCAAAACGCGATAGCTTCACAGGAACTCACCTTGCTTCACAGGCTCTGGGCCTTTTCCAAAACGCGATAGCTTCACAGGCACTCGCCTTGCTTCACAGGCTCTGGGCCTTTTCCAAAATGCGATAGCTTCACAGGCACTCGCCTTGCTTCACAGGCTCTGGGCCTTTTCCAAAACGCGATAGCTTCATAGGCACTCGCCTTGCTTCACAGGCTCTGGGCCTTTTTAGGGGTAGAACCTCCGGAGGTGCTGGATGTTCCATGCATTCTGGACCGGCACTCCCTCCTGAGTCGCCAAGCATGCGGAGCCGGGCCTGGAAACATGAACAACCTTGAACGGGCCCTCCCACATGGGAGAGAGCTTGTGCATTCCCTCCCTGGAGAGAACCCGCCTGAGCACGAGGTCTCCTACCTCAAGAGTCCTGGGGCAGATGTTGCGGCAGTGATATCGCCGCGGCGCTTGCTGGTACCTCGCCGCTTGCAGCATGACTTCTCGGCGGCGTTCCTCCCCCAGCACAAGGTCCATCCCCCGCATGGCGTCCTGCTGTGCCTCGTCGAACGCTAGGACCCGCGCGGAGCGACATCCGACCTCGTGAGGGAGGACCGCTTCCGCTCCGTAGACCAGGAAGAACGGGGTCTCCCCAGTCGGTTTGGTCGCGGTGGTGCGGATGGACCATAGCACGGACTGAAGCTCGTCGTACCAACCTCTGCCACAGGCTTCCAGCTTCTTCTTGAACGTCCTGGTCTTGAGGCCCCTCAGGACCTCCGCGTTGGCTCGGTCGGCCTGGCCGTTGCTCCGGGGGTGCGCCACTGAGGCATAGCATATCTGCGTTCCAAGGTTAGCACAGTATGTTTTGAAGAGGTTACTGGTGAAGTGTGAACCGTTGTCTGTGCTGATGCGATTCGGCACCCCGAACCGGCTTACGATGCCCTTGATGAACTTGACCGCGGAACCCGCGGGGATGGTGCGGACAGCCTCTACTTCAGCCCACTTGGTGAATTTGTCCACGGCAACGTAGAGGTAACGATAGCCCCCTGGCGCCTGAGGAAACGGGCCCAAGATGTCCAGCCCCCAGACTGCGAATGGCCACGAAAGGGGAATAGTCTGCAAGCCTCCTGCTAGCTGATGGATCTGCTTGGCGTGGAACTGGCAGGCTTCACAAGCTTTCACTAGTTCCACGGCGTAGTTGAGCGCGGTGGGCCAATAAAACCCACTGCGGAACGCCTTGCCGATGAGGGTCCGCGATGACGAATGATGTCCGCAGTCTCCGCCGTGTATATCTTCCAGTAGCTCCTTCCCTTGCTCCCTGGAGATGCAGCGCAGGGATACATCGTTTGGTCGCTTCCGGTAGAGCTCTCCGTCCCTGATGCAGTATGCCGTGGCCTGGCGTGCCACTCGCTCCGCCTCCTCCTCCTTCTCTGGCAAGGTCCCTTGCGTCAAGTAGCTCCGGAGCTCCGCGATCCAACATCCCTCCTAAGGTTCCATCGTCAGGAGCAGTCGCGCTCCTGAGGCCGGGCCACAGGTCGGAGCTCCCGAGGCAGGTGGCTGGGGGAGCTCCTCCAAGGGCTGAGCCATGTTTGACAATGACGATAGAGCTGAGGGCTTGAAGAGCCGCTCCTCAAAAATGCCGGGCTCCTGGGGTAACCGTCTGGACGCGCATTTGGCGATATCGTCGGCCTCCTGATTGGTGCCACGGGGCACATGCTGCAACTCCAACCCCCAGAATTGCTTCTCCATCCTGCGGACTTCCTCAAGGTAGGCTTCCATGTGCTCATCCTTTGGCTCGTACACCTTGTTGGAGAAGTTTACAAGGAGCTACGAAGCGCCCTTGATGGTGAGGCGTTTCACTCCCAGGGCGGCCGCGGCCTTCAAGCCTGCTATTAAACCTTCATACTCCTCTATGTTGTTGGAGACCTTTTCGCCTTGCTGGAAATAGAGTTGCACGGCGTAATAGAGCTTGTCCTGTGTGGGCGATATGAGCACCGCCCCAGCTCCAGCGCCATGCCTAGAGAACGCCCCATCGAAGTACATGACCCAGCCTTCTGGCGCTTCGCTTCCCGGGGATAGGGACCGATCCTCATCAGCCTTGAGGCCTGGCGCCTCCGTCCACTCTGCCACAAAATCCGCCAACGCTGCTCCCTTGATGACCTTGGTCATGCTGAATTCGAGCTGAAACGCTTGCAGTTCTATGTTCCACTCAGCAACCCTTCCAGCTGAATTAGGGCTCCTGAGCACTCTCTCCAGGGGGTACGACGAGACGACCTTGATGGGGTGACCCTGAAAATAGTGCTGCAGCTTGCGCAAAGCCACCAGTAGCGCGAGGAGGAGTTTCTGAGGCATGGGGTACCGTGCTCTTGCATCCCGCAGCACTGTGCTAACGAAGTACACTGGGTGCTCAACGAGGCGGAGTGCATCAGTGCTGGTGGCTCCTTCCGGAGACCGTGGCGCCTCTTGAGGCAATGAGGCCTCCTGAGACTGGCCATGTAGAAGAGGGGCCTCTTCCGCCTCCGGTGAACCCCTTTGCGGCGGCTGATCCTCCTCAGCCGCAGTGGTGGTTTCTGTAGGCCTTCCTTGTCCCTGTTCTGCCTTGCCCTGGGCTGCTGCCGTGGTTTTGATTCGGCGCTCCTCTCTGACTGCCACCAAGGCTGCGCTGGCGGAGTAAGGAGTGGCGGCGATGTAAGGCACCAGGGGCTCCTGAGGGCGCGGGGCCACCATGACCGGCGGACTGGTCAGGTATCTCTTGAGATCCTGGAACGCCTTGTCGGCCTCTTCAGTCCACTCGAAGGGCCCCTTTTTCTTCATTAGCTGGAAGAAAGGCAGGGCTCGCTCTCTCAACTTGGAGATGAAGCGCCCTAGCGCGGTCATGCGCCCGTGAGCTTCTGCATTTCTCTAAGGCTCTTTGGCGGGCTCATGTCTTCCACCGCCTTGATCTTCTCTGGGTTAGCCTCGATGCCTCGATGGGACACGAGGAAAGCCAAGAGCTTGCCCGAGGGGACTCCGAACACACACTTCTCTGGGTTGAGCCGTAGGTTCACTGCATTGAGGCTCGCGAAGGTTTCCTCCAAGTCCTGTATCAGGGTCCCGGCCTCCCGAGACTTTACCACAATGTCATCGACGTAAGCTTCAACATTCTTCCCGAGCTGCGGGTCCAAGGTGATGTGCATCAGCCGCTGAAAGGTCGCCCCTACGTTACGCAGCCCGAATGGCATGCACGTGTAGCAGTATACCCCGCACGGGGTTAGGAATGCTGTCTTCTCGACGTCTTCTACCGCCATCTTGATCTGGTGATGTCCAGAGAAGGCATCCGGGAAGCATAACAGATCACATTCCACAGTGGAATCGACGATCTGGTCGATGCGGGGGAGCGGGAACGGATCTTGCGGGCATGCTTTGTTGAGGTTGGTGAAGTCAACACACATACGCTCCTTCCCTCCTTTATTTGGCACAACGACAGGGTTGGCCAACCAATCTGGGTATCGGACCTCGCGGATGACCCCAGCGGCCTCTAATTTGCGGGTCTCCTGGACGATGAAGGTCTGCTTTTCTGTGGACTGCCGCCTGGCCTTCTGCTTCACAGGGCGCACGTTGGGGCACATGTTGAGGTGATGCTCGATTACACTCCTGGGGATCCTTGCCAACTGGTCCGGCTCCCAAGCGAATACCTTCTTGTTTGCACGCAGGAACCTGACCAGGGCCTCCTCCTGCTCGGGTTTGAGGTGGGCGCCTATGGTGAAAGTGGCGTTGGTGGACCCGTCCTCATCGACGGGTATCTGCTTGGTTTCTGCCTTGTCTTGGGTGAACAACTGCTTCTTCTTGGCGGGTGCAGCCCCCTTGGCCTCGGGGGGCTCCAAGCCGGCGGGCTGTGCCGATGCCGCCGTCTTGAAGGCGAGCTTCAGCGCCCGCAGCGCGTCCCCGGTGTCCCCGTACACAGTGAGGACACCGTTGCTCCTAGGCATCTTCATGAGGTTGTACGCCGGGTGCGTCGCGGCCATAAATTGGGCCAGCGCTGGGTAGCCGAGGATGGCGTTGTAGGGGAGGCCGATGGGGGCGATGTCGAAGTCGACCAGCTCCGTTCGGAAGTTGTCGTAGGTTCCGAAGGTCACTGGGAGCCGGATCTGCCCCAAGGAACTGGACGGCTTGCCCCCGACGCCTGAGAAGGGCCGGCTGGGTTGCAGCCGTTCCAGGGGTATGCGGAGGAGGTTGAAGGCCTCGACAGAGAGCACGCTGAGGCCCGCGCCGCCATCAACGAGGGTTTTGGTGACGGCCACCTGGCAGATGGTGGGGGTGCACAACATGGGGAGCGCGCCTGAGCAGGCCGAGTTGGAGGGGTGGTCCACTGAACTGAAGGTCAGGCCGGTCTCGGGCGCCGTCCGATCCCGGGGAGCCCCCTGCCGCGTGGAAGCGGCGCTGACCCGGCGGATGAACGGCTTGATGTGGTGACTTGTGGGCGGCGCGTGCGAGCCGCCCAAGAGGGCCGCGACGACCGGGGGTGTTGGTGTAGCGCGATGGGACGGCGCAGGGGAGCCCCCTGCGGCGCGGACGAGCTCAGCGACGCGGTCGAACCATTCCCCATAGACGTCGTCGGCGGGGCGGCAGTGCAGGAGCTCGTTTGCCGCGAGGAGCGCAGCTCGAGCCTCCGAGGGGGCGCAAAGCGCGCGAAACGAAGAACCAGCTGGTGCGGGCGATGGAGTAGCGGTGCGGCCATCCTGCCGCACGGACCGATGCTGAGACGACGCTTGCTGCTCGCCCCCCGCCGGGCCGGTGGCGGCGTTGACGGCGGGCGACGGGGAACGACGAGGACGTCCGCCGACGGGCGCCGTCTGGGCGATGCGAGAAGCGATGGCGGCCCAACGCTCGGCGCGGGCCCGACGAGCGTCAGACATGGATGCGACGGTCAGAGGAGAACAGGGCGGTGGACGACGAATTCCGGCGCACCCCTACCTGACGCGCCAAATGTCGGATTTCGGGTTCCGGCAGACCCTTAAGGTTCGAACACTGGGGTGCGCACGGAGATTACGCCTTCTACCTCCCCGCCTCGTAAAGATCTAAACTACTAAAAGAACTGCACAAGGGACACAAGATTTATACTGGTTCGGGCCACCGTTGTGGTGTAATACCCTACTCCAGTGTGTGGTTGGTGGATTGCCTCCTGGGGCTGATGATGATGAACAATACAAGGAAGAACAGCCTCGTGAGGGTCTGTTCTTGGATGGGGTGATGAACTGCTAGGAGGAGTTCAGCCACCTTTCTCTCTTCTGTCTCTCTCTCTCTCTGCTTGCAAACCGAATGAACCCATCGACCGAACCCCTTGCTATTTGGGCGGCTGGTCCTATTTATAGAGGCCCTGGTCCTCTTCCCAAATATTGAGCGGGAAGGGAGCCAACAATGGCGGGCTAATTTGAAGGGGGACAGCAAGTATCAACTAATCTGACAAAAGCAGTCTTCGCCTGCGCAAAGCTCCGGTGATGACGCCGTCTTGGGCTCCACGGTGACCTCCGTCTCGTAGTCCTCCTGGCCTAGGTCTCGTTGCACCGAAATGGCAACCTTTGCCTGATGCCTCGTTACTCCGCGGCTGCACTTGCCCCCTTTGCACCAAAGAGGAAAGAAGGACGCTGTGCGTGTTGGCCCCCGCCTGGCGCCCTGAGTCGTCATGGCTTGCATCACGGGCACCTCGCGAGGTACACCGCCTTGATCTCTCCGCCTCCTCGCGAGCCAGCCTGACGAGGCCGTGCCTGAGGAAGCTCCATGTCGTCCGCCTCGTGAGGCTTGGCCCCTCGCGAGGGTCTTGAGTCTTGTGCTGATGAAGATGGGCCGTGCTGGGCCTCCCTTGAGCCACGCCGCAGGCCGCAGGAAGGCAAGTCTGGGGACCCCCGTTCCCAGAACGCTGACAGTCGTTGGCACGGGAGGATCCGGTGGATGAGCATGACCCGGATCACATTGACAAGCTTGATCTTGTTGGATATCATGTTCTGGACACGCGTCTGGAGCCATGTCAGCTCGTCCGGAGTACCCCAGGATAGGCCCTTCTCTTTCCAGGAGGTGAGCCGCATCGGAGCTCCGGATCGGAATTCGGGGGCCGCCGTCCAGTTGGCGTCGCGTGGCTCGGTGATGTAGAAACACCCTGACTGGCACCCCTTCACTGTTTCCACGAAAGAACCTTCGATCCAGGTGATGTTGGGCATCCTACCCAACATAGCTCCTCCGCACTTTGCCAGTTGACTGCTCACCACCTTCGGCTTCACATTGAAAGTCTTCAGCCATAGGCTGAAATGAGGTGGCATGCAGAGAAAGGCCTCGCACACGACTATAAATGCCAAGATGTTGAGAATAAAGTTGGGGGCTAGATCATGGAAATCTAGCCCATAATAAAACATTAGTCTGTGGAAAAACGGGTGGAGAGGGAATCCCAGCTCGTGGACAAAATGTGTGAGGAACACCACTCTCTCATGAGGCTCGGGGGTGGGGACGATTTGTCCCTCGGCCGGAAGTTGGTAAGCGATCTCCTTGGCCAGGTATCCGGCCTCTCGGAGCTCCTCTATATTTTTCCTCTTAACGGAGGAGGCTATCCATTTTCCGCCGGCTCCGGATCCGGACATGATTGGGTGTTTGTTTGAATGGGAGCGAATGAGGACTTGGGCGTTGGAGCTCAAGAACGGAGAGGCAGGAAGAAAGCATGGGAGAAAAAAGGGGAATCTTATCTCCTTATAAGGGCGGTGAATATCGAACGCTCCCCATTCACCTTAAAATCCGCTTGCTCCCAAGGGATGTGTAAACGGTGCGGTTGGGTTACCCATGCCCGTATTGATGAGAATCCCGTAATAAGGGGACACGTTATCTGCTTTGACAAGACGTGCCAATGACAACCGCATCTCGAAACGTGGGGCGAAAAACGGTTCGAAATTATGATCGGACAGGCGTGATGTCGCATTGCTAAAGTTTTTAGCAGATTGGACTTATGTTTTATTATATTCTCTCTACAGTTGTGTGCGGTGTGTGTCACAAGTCCGGACATGATCAATTCGTCTGGAGACTATGCGGGAGTTCGAAAGGAGGAACCCGCCTTGCAATGCCGAAGACAGCACTACGCGCCGGATACCTTGTCATTGAAGCCAGGCTCAGGGGCTACTGAGGGAGTCCTAGACTAAGGGGTCCTCGGGCGTCTGGCCTATTATCTATGGACCGGACAGATGGGCTGTGAAGATACGTGGACCGAACACTACACCCGTGTCCGGATGGGACTGTCCTTGGCGTGGAAGGCAAGCTTGGCGACAGAATATGCAAATTCCCTTCTTTAGAACCGACCTTGTGTAACCCTAGATCCTCCCGGTGTCTATATAAGCCGGAGAACTTAGTCCGGATAGGATATACTCAATACCTTAGTCATACAGGCTAGACTTCCAGGGTTTAGCCATTCCGATCTCGTGGTAGATCAACTCTTGTAATACTCGTATTCATCAATATCAATCAAGCAGGACATAGGGTATTACCTCCATCAAGAGGGTCCGAACCTGGGTAAAACTTCGTGTCCCCTGTCTCCTGTTACCATCCACCTTAGACGCACAGTTCGGGACCCCCTACCGTAGATCTGCCGGTTTTGACACCGGCATCGATGTCGGAGACATCAAGCACGAATCAGATTAGAGTTGCGTGTGCGATACGTGGCAGACAGTTGATCCATCAGAGCTGTTTTGATGGAATAAGCCATGTATATTGCGGGTAAACGCTTGCTGGTGTATAACCTTAAATTTAACCAAAAAAAGTGTTAATGCATGTTACAAAAATTGTATAGCTGGAAACTATGTTCAAATACAACTCCAATGATATAATCTATGGCGACATGCATTCGTATTTTATTAGTTAAATCCAACTTATAAACCAGGACGGGGGTATAGTAGGTAATTAAATCGCAAACCTTTTTTTATTAAATGTATGTGTACGTGTCCTCTCGTCCTCCTCTCGCACGTCCTGTCACCCCGCTGCCACAGACGGCTTACAACGCAAGCTTGCGCAATGCGTGGGGCGTTCTTTTGGCCAAACGGTAGCGCCAATGAATCGTCGGTGAGCCCACTCGCACGCAACCTCGCAGGTTCCCGCGCAAGCTTCCCGCCCGACTCGGTGAAATCCCCCAAAATCCCAATGCTTACCGGCCTGCTATAAAAACCCTCACAGCCGGCGAGTCCTGCGTCGCATTTTCCCCTCCCTCCCTGTAGCTTATGTCGTCTACTTCTCCCACAATCGCCAATGGCACCAGTCCGTCATCATCGCTCAGCCACTCCACCGTCATCAGAGCACAGCTCCAGATGGGAGGCTACAACGCGGTGGCGGCGCAGTCCCTCACATAGTGTAGTGCGCGTGGCATCCCTGTTGGGTGTGCGCGGAACACCCACCACACGGTCCGCCGCCGCTGCCCGTCGGCAGCTGTTGCCGGTCTCCGTTGCCGCCACACCACCGTCGAAAGCCAGGGCCATCTCCCTCTCCGCCGCCGCGGCCCGAAGGCGGGATGTGGCCGTCATGGCCGCCACCCCACAGTCGTCCACCGTGACCATCACCCGCTCCGCCACCGCAGCCCGAAGGCAGAAGGTGGTGGTCGCGGCCGCCGTGGCCGCCAGCTCACCATCGACCGCCGAGATCATCACCCGATCTGCCACCACCACCCGAAGGAGGGGACGGAGGTGGAGGCCCGCACATGCGTCAGCGACCTTGCGCGCTACATCGAGTTCCTGCGGGAGGAGGAGCCTCGTCGAGCACGCAAAGAGCCTTACCGCAACCGTGGCCGCAGCACACGCCGACGCATAGGCGAGGAATCAGGAGATCTACGAGTAGTCCGGTCACTTCGAGAGGGATGGTCTGGAGCGGCAGTGGGCGTTCGAGCTGGCGAGCATCACTGAACGTGCAGCAGCGGCAGGCACCGTATTGCATTTGTCCAACTCGCCGGTAGGCTCCTCCTCCTCCTCTGCCTCTTATTGAGCGCGTTCGGCAGAGGAGAGGCTGCCGAAGTAGCACAAAGCCCCTCCGTGGTAGTAGTAGTATTTAGGGGCTATTTTGTTCAGTTCATTTGACTATAGATGTGTGGTCAAACTATACAACGTACTTAAAATTAGCTACTATATAGTTGAACTAGCTATTTCAGTACGTGGTTGGCAACAATTGGAGGGAAGTTTGGTCGATTCAGCTGTCGAGTTGAACTGTTTGTATAAATTAAGAATGACTGCTTAATCTATGCCGCTCCATGATAGCATGCCAAGTTTCATGAATTTTAGACGAGTTTTTGATTTACTAGAATTTAAAAACCAGGCATCTTAATGTTTTGCGGCCGAGTGACGGTGGCAAGGTGTTTGAAATTCATTCCCATTTCTTGCATGGGACCTAAGTATGCAACCAAGGACACATATTTGATTTTTCAATAAATTTATATGCACTGGAGCATGTGCATGTTGTTCAAATTTGAATTATGCGCATAAAATGGCTGGAAAACCCAGTTAATGTATAAAAATGTACAAGCGAATCCTGAATCATTCCAATTTTTTGATAACACACCTATAGTTGCATGTTCACTGCAGATAAAAGTTCTAACAATTCAAACACCATCCTTTGTAGCTGTGACCCCATTACGTAATTCAAATGATCAAGACGATAAATCAAGTAGATCGCACACAGTTTATTATCACCAACCGTGTGAGATGCAACACAAAATATCTTGGAGCACCGTCGGTCTGATGACACTTTGCGCGCCAGTTTTTTGGCTGAATCGATTCCAAATTTTTGGCTTCCGCGAAAATATCTACCTCCCCGCCCCCCCCCTTATCAAAAGCCACATTTCCCCTCTTTCCGCCTTCCTTTCCAAGTTGAAACCTTCACTCCTTGCTTGCAGCGCCGCCGCCTCCTCGCCGGCGACCCTCCTTCACGCTGCTCGGCCTCGCCTATCCAGGCAGGTAATCCACACCCAACCCCCATCCTCCTCCTCCTTCCACATCCCACATGCCCCGACCGCCGGCGTGACACCTTCCACCCAAATCACCGACCCCTCTCCACCAAATAAGCGCCGACCTAAGCCATGGTGCATGCAGTATAGCCAGGACCTCAAGGAGCATTTGGCAGCGGAGAAGCAAATCACGGCCGCACACGCGGATGATGTCGCGATGGCTGCCATTCGTGCCGACCCCCAGATCTTGAAGGATCACATTGCCATTTGCTAGCTACGCCGGTTATGCATGCTCAGTTTACCCGTTGCGTGTGCTGCTCCTGCCTTTCCTTCACAAATTCTAGTGAATTGTGCTATCTAATTTTACCATGCAATCTGTTGCTCTAGTGTATATGTTCTATATGTCATGCAATGTGGTGCTCACTTATTGACTATTTTGTTAATTACTTGTCGTCTTTAGTTAACTGTTTGGTTCAATTCTGCAAATGTGATGTTCAATTCTTCAGGCTGCAATTTTGTATTGTCTTCCATGTGAGAAATAAATCGAATTTATCTTTACAAAATTGTGGGTGCATTCTGTTATTGTATGCCATGTGAGGAATAAATTGAATTTGGTTGTAGTAAATACATGATAAACAAATACAATTGCTACAATTGGCTGTAGTTAACTGTTTGGTTAATTGTCTGATCTTCTATTAGGAGTATGTTATATGGTGCAATGTGGTGCTCAGTTAATGTTTGGTTCATTTGTTGTGGTGTTTAGTTAACTTCTTGGTTCAATGTTATATTGTGCAATGTGGTTATCAGTTAATGTTTGGTTAATTTGTTGTGGTGTTTAGTTAACTGCTTGGTTCAATTCTGCAATGCGATGTCCAATTGTCGTGGGTAGAATTTTGTATTGTTGTGCATGTGAGGAATACATCGAATTTGGCTGCACTTAATAAATGAGAAACATATATAGGTGCTATATTTCCTAGTTCTTAATCATGGTTGGTTTGGATAAATGGGTTTTCCCTATGGCTTGAATTAATCTGGTGAATCTGCAATGTGATTATTTTTCATCAACACATTTTACTGATAGCATGCGAACCCTTACTTAACGTGATGACTAACTACCTTATATGTGTTGCAGGGAAACAATGGGAAGCACTGAGGTTTACAATCAAGGTTAGCACATGCATGGTCCGTTGTCTAATAGCACATAATTGTGCAATTGCAGGAACCATTCTAATATTTAGGTTTTTAACAATTTGGTCTTGCACATGTAGGTCCTGCTGTCAGAGGTTTTGACCCACTGTTCGACCCTTTTTGCATATGGGGAAATGAGTTGTCCATGAATATCAGTCAAGTCAAGAAACTCAGAAAGATTGTTAGGATAAAGAAATTAGCGACAAAAACAACAAGATCTTTGTCTGCACAATGAAGAAGACATCAGTTCACTACAGGATGGTACCAACTATTATACCTTGCCTTTTTTTATTCCTTTGCCCCATTTCCAATATAGAGAAGATATTTATGCACACATCCTTGTTTTCAGGCCTTTCCAAAGCAGTTCACTAATGATTACCTCTCAAACCACCTGTATGGTCAGGAGTAAGGATGGCAATGGGTCGGTTTTGGATCGGGTTGAACAATATTAAATCCATATCCATATCCATGAAGGCAGTCCTAGCCCATCCATGAAATATCCATGGGCGAAAAATTGTTACCATGTCCAAATCCGATGGATATCCATACCCATTGGATATCCATCGGGTCCACTCAAGACCTATACATAAGACATAACTCATTGCACAATGTGCACTCTGCGTTGGCATGCTCACTCCCTGCCGTGCATTCATAGCCCTTGCATTGTCCCACTGTTGCGGCCATGCATCAAGGCGTGTGTGGAAAAGCGAAGACGGAGGGGTCAAGGAGATATGGAGCTGGGTTGTCGTAGGCCAGTAGTGGCTTCTGTAGCGATCCACCTTATGTGGGGGTAGTGGCTGGCAGCGGCGGCCACCTCTGGGGCTATGAGAGGAGTAACTCAAGGAGATGGCACCGATTCTCAACGACAAGTCATTTAATTAGTGTAGATAATAGGATGAGAATGTGTGTTGGAGTATGTTATGGTGGGGATTGTGTAATTTCTTTTGGATGTTTGTCGGGGGACTAACCCACGAACACCTATGGGACCGGCGGACCGAGCCCCTTTCGATTCGGCGGGGGGCGGAGGTCGCACGAAGAGCAGATCGAGGCGAGGCACACGGGCGATTTACCCAGGTTCAGGCTGCACGGATGCGTAAAACCCTACTCCTGCTTTGCGGATTGTATTGAGTTCTTGCTCGGGAGCGCGGAGTGCTACAGTACACACCAGCAGCTAGCGAGACCGAGCGTGTGTGTTCTCTGAGTGTCCTCCCCCTCTACGTTGCGCATGGGCCTCCTTTTATATGCTCAAGGGGTCACCGACAGGTGGCAACGTAGACAAGGGTAAAAATTGGACAGGTGTTGCGGTTGGTACAACTACCTGCTACAGTGTATCATACCTAACCCCGACAGTAGGGGACAAGGGCATTAAATGCCCGTCTGAGTCGCCCAAACAGTAAAAAAGGGACCGCCTAGGGTGCCACCGCTCGCCATGATGGCAGTCTTGTCAGCGCTGCTTACCACCGCGCACCGCTGGCTGCACAGCTTCCAGCCACGTACGCCTGGAAGGGTCCCAGGGCGACACATTGGTGGATGTGCTGGAGCGCGGGTACGGAGTGGGGGCTTGCCACGGCAAGCGCCTTTCCGTGGTCGTTGTCTTGTCGCGTCCGGGAGCTTGTCGCTCACCGGGCCTTGCCGGGACGCGTGGTGCGTCGCGGCAAGTTCCTTGAGAATGCCTTGGTTGGCCTTCCTGGCAAGCTCCTCTTGCCAGGGTCTTGTCTTCTTGGTCTTGGATACTTTGTTCTTGAATGGCTCCAAAGGAACCACGGAGGACCTTGGCGGTCACCCGGCAAGCCTTGCCGCGGGAGGCTGCTACTGCCCGTGCACAAGTTCGGGATACTAGGGTACCCCTACCCTAGTACACTGACAGGAGCCCCCGGGCCTGGGCCATACACGGTGCCGAGCGCTATTGGGCCAGGCCCAAAACAAGGCACGGGCACGCGCGGCCTAAGTTACGCCGTATCCCACTCCGTATCCACCGCACCCTCCCCGAACGGCACGCGTTGAATGCGGCGTTCTAGGAGAGATCGTAGGTGGTTTGTTTATTCGGAAATGCGGAACGTCCGCCCCCTCCCTCTTTATAAGCAGGGGAAACAGGGGTAGTGCGCCCATTCGCCAGTTGCTGCTTCAATCTCGGAAATCTCCGCCGCTCCCTCTTCTTCCCAAAGCCGAAAGAGAGCAGCGCCCCGCCCCCCATCGCCACCAGCATCACCAACGCCGTCGGCCTCCTCCACCACTTCCGCCATGGCTCTGAAGGCCGACAAGGGGAAGGCTGTGAAGACGACCGAGGCACAGCGGCTTGCGGCGCTGCGGATGGAGCGGGCAATCTCCCCCCCCAGGCTCGGTGCAAGGTAGCTGAGGGAGGACTACTACCTCTTCTGGTCGACGGAGACGCGTGCGCATCCGCGCACGAAGGTACTTCCGGCTGCCGCTTGGAAAACGGCTCCGAATGGATACCCGTTCTTCGCCTTGTTCTTCTACTGCGAGCTCTGTCCGCCTTTCTCTGAATTTTTCTGCGACCTCATGAACACCTACGGGTTCCACCTCCTTGACATCACCCCCAATGCCGTTCTGACCATGGCAGTTTTCGCACATCTCTGCGAAAACTTCGTCGGAGTCCACCCAAACGTAGCTCTTTTCCGCCACTTCTTCATGCCCCGAGTAGAGAGAGGAGAGACTTTATCCGGCGGAATCACCTGGATCTCGAGGGCCGGCAAGAAGGAGACTTATCTGGAGGGAGCATTCCGCGGCAAGTGGGAGGAGTGGAGAGCAGATTGGTGCTGGATTGTCGAGGAGAACCCGCAGCCATTTACCGCCCGGCGCCAAACCCCAGCAGCACGCGGCAGCGATTGGAGTGACGTGGCCCCGAAAGACGCTAGGCTGAAGATTGCCGTCACCAGGATCCAACGCCTCAGGCTTGCCGGGCTCACTGTAGGTGCCGTTGGCGCAGATTTTCTTTGCCGCCGCATCGCCCCCCTGCAGGAACGGGGGAGGCCCACCTGGGAGTTCAAGAACGCGGCGGATATCATGAGGCTGCGTTCGGGCCTCAACTTCAACTTCACTGTTCTGGAGCTTAACGCAATGCTTTAGGAGCTGTTTAAGTACGACCCTGAGCATCCCGAAGTGTTCAGGTTGCCACAGGGCGTCGTTCCGCTGTGCCACAATTCCGCGCTCGACCGCGTCCGTGCAATGATGCCGCTGTGCGACTCACATGGAATTGTTTCAACTTGGCTGGAGCCCGAAGACGATGTCGTGCAGGAGTTCTTCGACGGCTTGGTGGAAGTGGCGGTCCGCTCCGACGAGAAGGATGGCCTCACCCGTGACACCACCGAAGCGGAGCTGCAGCATATCGCCACCAGGCTGGAAGCAGCGGCGGCAGCCGCAGCCGCGGGCGAGTTCGGATTCACCGTGGAGGAGGCAGATGCAGCGGAGGCGGCAAGCCGTACCGAGCGAGAGGGGCTCGCCGGCGGAGAAGAGCTTGCCAGGCCTGCCGTCGAGCCGAGCGAGCCCGCCGAGGATACGAGCGGCTCATTGGAGATCAACTCCTCTTCCTCCTTGGACTCGCACATCTCTGCGAAAACTTCGTCGGAGTCCACCCAAACGTAGCTCTTTTCCGCCACTTCTTCATGCCCCGAGTAGAGAGAGGAGAGCCTTTATCCGGCGGAATCGCCTGGATCTCGAGGGCCGACAAGAAGGAGACTTATCTGGAGGGAGAATTCCGCGGCAAGTGGGAGGAGTGGAGAGCAGATTGGTGCTGGATCGTCGAGGAGAACCCGCAGCCGTTTACCGCCCGGCGCCAAACCCCAGCAGCACGCGGCGGCGATTGGAGTGACGTGGCCCCGGAAGACGCTAGGCTGAAGATTGCCGTCACCAGGATCCAACGCCTCAGGCTTGCCGGGCTCACTGTAGGTGCCGTTGGCGCAGATTTTCTTCGCCGCCGCATCGCCCCCTGCAGTATTGTTTGTCACTTGCTCCTTGGGAAAGTGCATCTGGACTACGTACTTGAGGTGCTCTCCGGTGGGTGCGACAAGCAGCACGCCAGCATTGGCGCCTTGCAGCGAAAAGGCACCATCAAAGTACATCAGCCACTCTTTGCTTGCCTCCTTGATGGGGATGCTCGTTTCTGGAATTTCTTCATCTGGTGTTGGCGTCCACTCTGCTATGAATTCTGCTAATGCTCTGCTTTGGATAGTTGAAGTACTTTCAAACTTGAGGCCAAAGCTTGACAGTTCCAGTGCCCACTCAACAATCCTGCCTATTGCTTCTGGATTCTGCAGTATCCTCTTCAGCGAAAAGCGAGTGACAACTGTGATCTCATGTGCTTGGAAGTAATGGCGCAGCTTTCTCGAGGCCATGAGAAGGCCGAAAAGCAATTTCTGCACACCAGAATACCTTGACCTAGCCCCCTGCAGAAGGGAACTGACAAAGTAAACTGGGCGCTGCACCATTTTCTTCTGTATCTCCTCGTGCGTCTACGCAGATCCATCCTTGTCAGGACCAGAGCTTGTCGGGGAAGCCCCCTGCTTGTCGCTAGATGCGCTTGTCGCGGTTGCTGGCTCGTCATCTGCCTTGCTCTCTGCCACTAACGCAGCACTAACCACTTGATTGGTTGCCGCTATATACAGCAGCAACTTCTCTTGTGGTTTAGGTGCGATAAGTGTTGGAGTGGAGGACATGTATCTCTTCAAGTTCTGCAGCGCAGCCTCCGCTTCCGGAGTCCATTTCATTGGACCTGCGTTTTTCAATATTTTGAAAAACGGCAGGGCGTGCTCAGCAGACCGAGAGATAAACCTGCTGAGAGCAGCCACGCAACCGGCAAGTCTTCGTACATCCTTGACGCGCTTTGGTGCTTCAATCTTCTCAATGGCCTTGATCTTGTCGGGATTGGCTTCAATTCCCAGTTGAGACACGAAAATCCCGAGAAGCTTGCCGGAAGGGACTCCAAACACACACTTCTCGGGATTGAGCTTGAGGTTGATCTTGCGCAGATTTGCAAAGGTCTCGTCTAAATCTTGAATCAGAGTCGCCCTGTCCTTGCTCTTGACCACTATGTCATCCATGTAGGCTTACACATTTCTGTGTATTTGTGGCTCAAGAGCGACATGAACTACTCTTGCAAATGTTGAACCCGCATTTTCCAAACCGAAAGGCGTCCGTACGAAACAGTATGTGCCACATGGAGTAATAAATGTGGTCTTCTCCTCATCCTCTTCTGCCATGAAGATCTGATGGTATCCTGAGTATGCGTCAAGAAACGAAAGCAAGTCACATCCGGCCGTGGAGTCAACAATCTGGTCAATGCGCGGCAAGGGAAATGGGTCTTTGGGACAAGCTTTATTAACATCGGTAAAGTCGATACAAAGCCTCCATTTCCCGTTTGCCTTGCGCACGACTACAGGATTGGCCAACCACGTAGGATGGAGCACTCCTCTGACAAGGCCTGCTGCTTCCAGTTTCTTGATTTCTTCTGCAATGAATTCTTGGCGCTCCACTGCTTGCTTCCTGACCTTCTGCTTGACGGGCCGCGCATGAGGACAAACGGAAAGATGGTGCTCAATTACTTTCCTGGGAACACCGGGATGTCAGACGGTTGCCATGCAAACACGTCGACGTTCGCCCGCAGGAAAGCAATGAGCGCGCTTTCCTATTTAGGGTCAAGCGTGGCACTGATGGTGAAGGTACCACTAGTGCCGTCCTCCTTGGCGGACACCTTCTTGGTTTCTGGCGGAGCTGCCATTGCCTTCTTACACTTGCCGGTGGAGCTCGATGGTGCGTCCTCGACGACAGCGCAGCACTCCGAAGAGGTGCGCTTGCTGGAGTGGGCACCAGAACTCTTGCCGGACTTGGTCTTCTTCTTCCCCCTGGGAGCTTCAGCGGCAAGTGACTTGCGATCTGTTGCGGCTGCCGCTTCCCGGTAGATCTTGTCAGCGCAGATAAGAGCATCCTTCTTGTCGCCAGGGACAGAGATGACGCTTATCGGGCCTGGCATCTTCAGCATGTTGTATGCGTAGTGAGAGGCTGCCATGAACTTGGCGAGTGCTGGACGGCCGAGTATCCCATTGTAAGGCAATGGAAAATCGGCAACGTCAAAAGTGACCCTCTCAGTCCTGAAGTTCAACTCGCTGCCAAATGTTACTGGCAACGTGACCTTTCCCTTCGGCTTGCTCCTTCCCGGGCTGATTCCTTGGAATGTGCCAGTCTCTTCGAGCTCGCTGTCAGGGATCTGGAGTTTCTGGAGTACAGCGGAGGAGATCAGGTTCAAGCCGGCCCCGCCGTCAACTAGCATCTTAGTGACCTTGAGGTTGCGGATAGTTGGTGAAACCAACATCGGCAAGCACCCGACCGCAGTAGTGCGATTAGGGTGGTCCTCAATATCAAAGATGATAGGCGTGCTGGACCATTTTAGAAGCTTGCGTGACTCGACAGGTGGTTCTGCCGCATTGACTTCCCGCATCCACTGCTTGAGTTGGCGGTGTGAAGTATGCAGAGATGCACCACCGTCAACGCACAAGACCTCTGTGGCTTTCTGGAACTCCTGCTCACTGGTCTCGACATCATCCATGTCTTCGTCATCGTCGTCGTCATCTTCATCCTTGTCGCGGCCACGGGGAGGTATGTCTCCTTGCCGCTGCTTGGCATTGCCGCGGCGTCCTCCCCGGTTGGCGCGCTTCTTGCTGGCTTCTCCAGCGCCTCCTTGGGCCCTCTCCTTGTCGCGCCGCTCATACTCAGCCTTTTGTTGCTGGACAAGCTGCTCGACCTTCTTACAGCTCTGGAGGTCATGGCCCTTGGTGCGGTGGATCTTGCAGTACTGCTTGTCGGTGCCGTCCTGCTTGTCGGCGGCCGCCACAGCCTGGCAGTTGGTGCATGCGGCAATCTCCTTGCCGGAGCTACCAGCTTTGGCTTTCTTGGCGCCACCTTCGTTGCCGGACTGCTCAACGACTAGCACATCTTTGCCTTTCTTCTTCCTGTTGTTCCGCCGCCGGTTTTTCCTTGCCGGGGTAGCATCCTCACTGTCAGATCCTCCTGCTGCTGTATTCTCTCTGGGGAGTTTCCTCCCTTCTTCAGCACGTGCACACTTGTCGGCTAGGGCATACAGCTCACTGACGTCTCTGATATTGCTCATCGCCATCTCCTCCCGCATCATGCGGTTACGCATGTTCTGATGGAACGCGCTGATGACCGCGGCAGGGTGGATATTTGGGATGTTGTGCTGTACACGGCTGAATCTCTGAATGTACTTGCGCAGGGGCTCTCCTTCCTTCTGGACGAGTAGGTGAAGGTCACTCTCTTGGCCATGAGGTTTGTGGCCGCCTGTAAAGGCGCCGACAAACTGATGGCATAGGTCTGCCTAGGAAGATATGGAGTTTTCCGGCAAGTGCATGAGCCAGGACCTGACATTGGGCTTGAGCACCAGAGGGAAGTAGTTGGCAAGGATCTTGTCGTCTCACCTCCCGGCAGCTTGCACCGCGATGGTGTAGATGCTGAGGAACTCCGACGGATGCGACTTGCCGTCATACTTCTCTGGTACATCTGGCTTGAAATTCTTCGTGCTGGGCCACTGGACTTGCCACAGTTCACAAGTGAACGCAGGGCAACCTACCGCGTACGGCAAGTCGCCTGGTTCCCCTGGTGCATGCATGTCGACAGAGGGCCCAGCGCGCTGGTCTGATTAACGTCGCGCTTCTCTTCGACGCTCGATGCGAGTACGAGCGTCTTCTTGCTGTCGTTCGTGAAGAACTTGGCGCTGATCGCAAGAAGCTCGTGGATCTGACGATGCGGTGGAGTCGCTGTCGACGTGGATCCGGCTAGTCGGCGATCTTGGCCTTCGAGGCGGAGAGTGCACAGTGGTTGCACCCCCACCGGTCTTGTCGCCACCGGCTTGTGCCTGGCTGACTTGCCGCGGCTGCGATGTGCTCGGCTACCGTGGAGTGTCGCCGTTGGCGAAGCCGATGATTCTTTGAATGGTGGCCCTCCAGTCGTCAATCTTGTCTGCCGCTGGAGGGTAGTTTAGGAGCAGTTGAGCTCGCGCCAAAGCTTCTACTGAGGTGACGGGTGGCGGCGGCGAACGGTGCGAGGAGAGGGATATGCTCGGACTTCTAACTACGTTAGAAGGAGCAGTATCTCGTCTAGGCGACCGTGCCGCGCTCATGCCAGCATGTTGGCGTGCATGCTGGTCTTGAGCACTCCGAGATCCGCCAGCTCGATCTTGGTCCAGCAAACGTATGGCATTGTGAGTACCATAACGCTGCCGGTCCCGCGCCTCCTGGGATGGGCGCGGTGCATGCACGGACGCCGAGGTCTTGGAGTGCGCCCGGTCGTCGTGGGAGCCGGCTACGCCGCCGATGAGTAGCACAGCCTTGTCCTTGGATCTGGCAGCACCAGGTGCTCCCTCGTCGACGCCCGTTCTTCCTCCGACGTCTACCCCACCCGCCGTTCGCTCCGACGGCGGCGGGTTCGGCGCGGACGGAGCAGCCGCCTCCGAAGCCTTCTTCTTCGGCGGCATGTCGATGAAGACGATGAAGATTTAGCCCGTGCGAACGCCGGATCAGGTTCACACAACCTCGACGCAACCCCCTACCTGGCGCACCAAAGATGTCGGGGGACTAACCCACGAACACCTATGGGACCGGCGGACCGAGCCCCTTTCGATTCGGCAGGGGGCGGAGGTCGCACGAAGAGCAGATCGAGGCGAGGCACACGGGCGATTTACCAGGTTCGGGCCGCACGGATGCGTAAAACCCTACTCTTGCTTTGCGGATTGTATTGAGTTCTTGCTCCGGAGCGCGGAGTGCTACAGTACACACCAGCAGCTAGCGAGACCGAGCGTGTGTGTTCTCTGAGTGTCCTCCCCCTCTACATTGCGCATGGGCCTCCTTTTATATGCTCAAGGGGTCACCGACAGGTGGCAATGTAGACAAGGGTAAAAATTGCACAGGTGTTGCGGTCGGTACAACTACCTGCTACAGTGTATCATACCTAACCCTGACAGCAGGGGACAAGGGCATTAAATGCCCGTCTGAGTCGCCCAAACAGTAAAAAAGGGACCGCCTGGGGTGCCACCGCTCGCCATGATGGCAGTCTGGTCAGCGCCGCTTACCACCGCGCACCGCTGGCTGCACAGCTTCCCGCCACGTACGCCTGGAAGGGTCCCAGGGCGACACGTTGGTGGATGTGCTGGAGCGCGGGTACGGAGTGGGGGCTTGCCGCGGTCGTTGTCTTGTCGCGTCCGGGAGCTTGTCGCTCACCGGGCCTTGCCGGGACGCGTGGTGCGTCGCGGCAAGTTCCTTGAGAATGCCTTGGTTGGCCTTCCCGGCAAGCTCCTCTTGCCGGGGTCTTGTCTTCTTGTTCTTGGATACTTTGTTCTTGAATGGCTCCAAAGGAACCACGGAGGACCTTGGCGGTCACCCGGCAAGCCTTGCCGCGGGAGGCTGCTACTGCCCGTGCACAAGTTCGGGATACTAGGGTACCCCTACTCTAGTACACCGACAATGTTTTAGATAAAGGATAAAATTATAGTGGGACATGTGAATATAGGGTAGGGGTTGCAAAATATTGCTCGTTAAGTCAGACGATCGGGTCGGGTTTGGATATATCCATGGGTACAAGATTATGTCCATGCCCTATCCATGGGTAATCGCGTCAGGTTTGGGCGCTGCCCATGGGTGCAAAAGCATATCCAAACCCTACCATTAGGGTTGGATATCCATGGGTATCCATGTCCATGGATAAAATTTCCATCCTTAGTCAGGAGGCGAGGAAGGTATTCATACAACACCCACGGTTCAATATTGAAGTGTTCTTGAAGAGGACGAAGGATGGACGGTTAATCTTCCACAGGCACTGGCCCAAAGTTACAAAGACCTTCAACATCAATGAAGGCTCAATATTTGCCTTCCGCTTCAGCAGTTTTCCAGATGAGATACATCTGTCTATGTACCGTCTACGATGCTAATTTCGAAAGATTATAGATGTTGCATGTGAAACTTGGTCCTGGTGTAGTTGTGTAATGGGGTAGCTGAGTGCTGAAGCTATATATTGTACTCTGATGTATTTGAATTATGAAAATGAAATATATTGTGTGCTTAATATGAATTGTCAATTAGATTAATAAATGGATTATGAATAATCAGATAATTAGCCTGCTAGTGTCGAATTAGCTTGCTAATTGGGTTTTGCTATTGCAAACGGTTGTTAAAAAAATACCGTGGGCAATGACCTTAGGAAACGCACATAGTTTCTAGGAATAAACCGTGTTGGATCAATGAACAATCACGCACGACTTCCTCTTGAAAACTGTTTGCGTTAGGCCACCTTGCGCAAATGTTTACCACATGAAAACTGTGTGAGATGGACAACCTTTTGTGACGCCCGGATAATTAGACTACAGTAACCCTCTACTAATGATGCCACATCACTTCAATTACTGTTGCTAATCTCGCGTTAGTTCAAAACCAATTCAAATTCAAAATTGATTAAAGGCCAACATCAAAAGTTTTCAAACTTTAAAACTAAAATGTTCGGGTTGTGCCAAATAATGCATAGGTAATTGTGGTGAAGAAACCCCACTTTTAAAAAATGTTTAAGTACTCTAAGGTGAATAAAACAGGGACTAAACAATTATTTAAATGCTTTTAAAAATAATAAACAATTAAAAACTATCTTATTTTAGGTGCCAAAATTAATTGTGACGGTGGCATAAATAATAATACTATTTTAGCTGCAACTTTTGTATTTTGTAAAACTAAAATTAAATAAAACAGAAAAGAAATAAAAGAAAAAGGCAAAGCAAAAACAAAGTAAAACAAATAGGGTGACCCCACCCCCCCAACTGGGCCTCAGCCCAGCAGGCCGCCACGCCGTCCCGGAGCCGCCCCCGACGCCGTCGCTCGCCGCTTCCCCAACTCTTCCCCCCGCCAGACTCCCCGTCCCTGCCTCTCCTTCGCCGGTCATCCCCGTCCGCCTCGGCCACCACCACCACCGCGTCGGCCCACCTCTCTGACACCACTCCGACCGTCCCGAGCTCTCCATCGACCTCCTCCCAGTGAGCCATGTCCGTTCCCCTCTTCCCCGTCGATCCCACCGTCGATTGGCGTTGTCCCGTTCGCCCCCGAAGCTCACGACGACCTCGCGCTCACCGAGCCGCCCCTGACCGTGCTCGCGCGCGTTAGCTGCGCCCCAAACTCCAAGCCCCGCATGCTGGCCGTCTGCCCCAGCCTCACTGCACTCATGCGCCTGACCCCGCCCATCTGGTCGCGCCCTGCCATTCCCTCTGCTCGCCACTGCCGCTAACTGGCGCACCCCTGTCCACGGCCACCTCCACCCGCGCGCGCCCTGCTTCGCCCGGCGTCGCTGCTCCTCCCCGCGGCCGCCCGTGCTCACCGCCCCGTGCCGCGTTGCTGCTGTTGCCGGCGCCGCTGCAGCCACCGCTGCTGTAGCTTCGCGTCGGCTCGTGCTCTGCCGCCCGTCGTTGCCTCGCGTCCCCTGTCCGCTGCCTACTGCCCTGCTTGCCGCGCCGCCCTACTCAGGTTGCGGTTGTGGCCACGCGCCTCACGCCCGCTGCCCGCTAAGGCCATTGCCCGCTAAAGGCCCCTAGGGCCTATGACAAACGGGCCTTGCCCCAGATCGAAATAAATAAAATGTTATAAAATAAATAAACAATAATTAAAATAATTAATTAATTAATTAAAAAATTAATTAACTTAACTAATCCTAATTTAATTAAACTGATTAACTGCTTAACCTAATTAACCACTGTTAATTAACAGAACAGCCAATGATAGGTCGGCCCGCTGTCCAGTTTGACCAAGTGAAACTGCTGACTGGACTAGCCTAGTCACTGACCAGCGGGTCCCTGCTGGACCTTTGACCAGTCAAAGCGGACCTGTTGACTGCTGACTTGGCAGTCAACTGGGTTCCACTATCAGCCTCACAAGCCACTGCTGTGCACACTTCTGTGTGCATTTAGCAATTCCCCTTTTTATTTTGAATTAATTTAAATTCCAGAATTTGATTATAACTTTTAAAATTAATATAAAATAAACCATAGCTCGGATGGAAAAACTTTGTACATGAAAGTTGCTCAGAACGACGAGACGAATCCAGATACGCAGCCTGTTCGTTGTCACGACCGGTTTCCCAATAAAAATAATTATTGAAAAACCAATCTTTTGAGTCCAGCATGAGAGAAATCCTCCTCACTGGTAGACAAGTTCTTGATACAATAAGCCAGTAGCATAGAATATATTACAGGGTTGAGCTAGGGTTGCTCAACAAATTATTACAAGTGTGCCAATAATTATACATAATGGCGGGTTTAACACAATGGTGTGGTGGCATACTACTGACTCGAGGATAAAGTGATGGTGGGATAACACGTGGGAAGTGTGATAACATGACTCTCAAACTGGCATCACATCGAGCGTCGAGGTGAGGCTCGATGAATGTTATTCGAGTTGCGGAAGTGGATATAATACAGTGACCAAATCCAGGGTCGCACGAGACTGACTAGGATTCCTCTAGGCGTCGGACTCGCTATCGAACTCTTCATCCAAGAGATCGCCTTCGTCAGCATCTGGCCAAATCAACAAGCCAGTGAGTACTTTGAAAGTACTCGCAAGACAGTTCGGACATAAGATATAACAAATGCATGCATGAACGCTTCATGATTAATCTTTCCAATGCACATCCAAAAATTTGCATAACGAAGTAAGTACAAGGGAAACGGCGGTAGTCTGCCTGAAATCCCAACAAAATATAAATGAAAACCAATCGGGTGTCTGAAGCGACGCCTCGAAAGGTGAACAAATAATAACAGAAAATCATGCCACAGTCGGGCGTCTTAGCGACACCACATAAAGGGCTTTAAAAGAAATGCCACAGTCGGACGTCTGAGCGACATCACAGAAAGGGCTTTAAAAGAAATGCCACAGTCGGACGTCTGAGCGACATCA
>NC_041386.1:586362910-586363895 GCF_002162155.2 Triticum dicoccoides
GTTTGGGCGACATCGCAGAAAGGACTTTAAAAGAAATGCCACAGTCGGACGTCTGAGCGACATCATAGAAAGGGCTTTAAAAGAAATGCCACAGTCGGACGTCTGAGCGACATCACAGAAAGGGCTTTAAAAGAAATGCCACAGTCGGACGTCTGAGCGACATCACATAAAGGGCTTTAAAAGAAATGCCACAGTCGGACGTCTGAGCGACATCACATAAAGGGCTTTTATTCACAAGTAAATAATACTCATAATAAACATTCAATTCATGAAAACAAACGGGTTAGTCCATCCACAGGAGTGATCATTTAACCGGACTTAGCACTCATGCGATTCACCGGAGTCTCTGTCATCAAAGCTGACAATTGATTAGGATAAGATGGAACGAAACTTGACATGGAGGAGATGATTTGGAGGAATATATGACTCTGCAGAGTTTGTACAAAATTTTTCCCACAGTCAACGGATTTCCGTAGTCACGAAGGACTAGTTCCGTTTACGGTATTTCGGAAGAAAACACAGCTAACCGTTACACACCCATCCTACCTCTCGATGCTAGGAATCACCCTAGTCATCGTCCAAGAAAAACTTTTGAGACGGGGAGATCACAATCTCGAATAGCATGGGATCAAATTTATATACGCGCGCTCTAAGGGGTGCCCCCCTCTCGGTCCCAACCGGAAACACCCATGCCCCCTGACCGGATGACTGGCTTTAATCCAGGGCCATGGAACCATCATCACGGCCTCTCCTCTTTGGTGTGTACCATGAAAGTGGTTTGCAACTTACTAAACCATATTCCTTGCGGAAAACATGTGGTAGTACAAGGAAGGAAATGATAGGTACTGGACCGATATGGTTTGACACTGAAGTCACATGGTCTGGTGTACGACTGGCATGCTACAACACTGCCACCGTACCCATCCTCATGCCAACACATGGCCATTCATATTCACATTCATCCACGTATGGATCATCGAACTCA
>NC_041386.1:586363905-586430993 GCF_002162155.2 Triticum dicoccoides
GTCTGAGCGACATCACAGAAAGGGCTTTAAAAGAAATGCCACAGTCGGTCGTCTGAGTGACATCACAGAAAGGGCTTCAAAAGAAATGCCACAGTCGGACGTCTGAGCGACATCGCAGAAAGGGCTTTAAAAGAAATGCCACACTCGGACGTCTGAGCGACATCACAGAAAGGGCTTTTATTCACAAGTAAATAATACTCATAATAAATATTCAATTCATGATAATAAACGGGTTAGTCCATCCACAGGAATAAACATTTAACCGGGCTTAGCACTCATGTGATTCACCGGAGTATCTGTCACCAAAACTGGCACTTGTCAGAATAAGTCAGCGTAAAATTTGGATATGGATAAGATGATTTGGAGATTTATGACTCTGCAGAGTTTGTACAAAAATTTCCCACAGTTAACGGATTTCCGTAGTCACGAAGGACTAGTTCCGTTTATGGTATTTCGGAAGAAAACACAGCTAACCAGTACACACCCATCATATCTCTCGATGCCAGGACTCATCCTAGACATCGTCCAAGAAAAACTTTGAGACAGGGAGATAACAATCTCGAATAGCATGGGATCAAATTTATATACGCGCGCTCTAAGGGGTGCCCCCCTCTTGGTCCCAACCGGAAACACCCATGCCCCCTGACCGGATGACTGGCTTTAATCCAGGGCCATGGAACCATCATCCCGGCCTCTCCTTTTGGTGTGTACCAGGAAAGCGGTTTGCAACTTACTAATCCATATTCCTTGCGGAAAACATGTGGTAGTACAAGGAAGGAAATGGGAGGAACTGGACCGATACGGTTTGACACTGTAGTCATATAGTCTGGCATAAGACTGGCATGCTACAACACTGCCATCTTACCCATCCTCATGCCAACACATGGCCATTCATACTCACATCCATCCACCTATGGATCATCGAGCTCACTTACCTCAACAATGCATGAAAATAACGTTCATCGGTATGCTCATCAACATGCCATGAAACCAAGTAAATGCAAAACATACCAAGACACTCATCATATCAAAAGTTCAAACATGCTTGGCTGGTTCAGAGTAGTCGGATCCTAGCTCGGTGAAGTTCGCGGCTCCGTCACCTCCTTCGGTATCTACGGTATAAAGAAAACACACGCGCTAACGTAAATACCGAGAGGTGCACAAAAATTATTCCAAATATTTTTCAAATAAATCTGATAAAAAACTAGACAAAATTTTAAAGAGAACAGAAAAAGAATCAATCAAAAATACTTTTCTATTTAAAAGTTATAAGGGTTTTTGTCTAGGGACTCATTTGTAATGAAACAGAAAGTTTCCAGGGGCTAGCTCATAAAAACAGAAAGCGATTCGATAGAGAATACGCCAGCCCAGGAGGAAAGCGCATTTGGCAGAATACGCTTCTAGAAAACGGTTCGTTTAGAAAAGGACAGAGAGGCTGACGGGCAGGTCCCACCCGTCAGGTTTAAAAATTCAAAAGGGCGGCAGAGGACGACGGTGCCCGAGAGCCGCGGTGGTCGCCGACGGCGATCCACGGCGAGGTAGGGGGATCGGAGGGTACCTCCGTGTTCAGGGCGCCCTTCCGCGTCGGTTGGTGGTGGTGGTGGTCGCCGGCGAGTACCACGTCGACGGCGAGCCTTGCTCCGGCGGACGGCGGCTCGGGTGGAGATGGATCTCGTCGGGGAGAGCTGTGAAGGTCAAATTGACGCTTGGGTTAGCTCACTGGGTGCTCGAGGATGCTACTGACAAAGTTTGGGCGCCGGAGATGGCCTCACCGGAGCGAATCAAGGTGGAGGCCGAGGCGGAACGAGGCGGCCGGAGTCGGGGGAGGAGACCTCTTCGAGGTCCTCCTAGTGGCCTGGCGGGGTGTTTGTGGGGTGCAGTGGTGGTGCGTGCTCGAGGGCGAGCTCGGGGTCTCCTTTTATAGGCGATCCGAGGCGGTGGCCGTGAACGGGGATCTCCGGTGATGGATTACGGCGGCGCAGTGCTTGGTCGGGGAGTTTAGGAGGTTGGGCATCAATGTGGGGGTCCACTGGTTCCATTCAGACGCTAAACGGACTTGGATTAGAAGCTTAGGGCAGTTTTGGTCGGAATGGGACGGCGCGGGTCCGTCGGCGGCAGAGAGCGTGTTCTGTGCTTGCCGGGCCACGGTGACTGTGCTGCGGGGTTGTGCTGGCGTGCATGAGGCCACGCGGAGAGCCAGGGGGCGTTGGGCGGCGCCGAACGACGTTGAGCCGCCGTTTTGCTTCCTGTCGGCTGCTACGGTGGTTCGGCCGCCGCAAGACACGCCGGCGCAGGCGGGCCAGGGCGCCACCGATGCCAGGAAGGCACCAAGCGCGCGTGCGGTGCTCCACACAGGAGGAAGAGGCGGCGAGGAACGTGCCAAGGGCACTGTCTATGCGTGACTGAAGCGGCCGAAGAGAAACGACACTGGAATCTGAATATTTACTGAATTTACTGAAAGTGCAAGGAACAGTGCATGCAAGGTGTTCGACAGAATGATACTGGCCTCTAGGGATTTTTCCTTGAGCTGATTTTTGGTGGAGTGGCTACTCATTGCTCCAGTAGGATGCCTGAATTTTGTTGGAATTTTTGGAGAAGTATAGATATGAATTTCACCAAATTTGGCAAATCTGGTCCAAACTTGCAGAGGCTGAAATTTGAAAAATTTGAAAAGAGGAGGAGTGGATCAAGATGGTTCTAGGTTGTGGATGCTAAGGACAATCCAGAGGAGTTGGTTTGAGGTCAAAACTCAAATGAAATAGGGTACTTGCTTTGAAAAACACTCAGCTCCAAAAATTGACAGAAATGATTTGAGAGGAAAAATAATTAGAATAAAATCCAAAAACTTGTTTGGATTAGTTGGGACAGAGAACTTAGGTTGATTACAAGGAGGAGGAAAGGATTTTGAGAGGTTTTACCCCATGGGCAAAAATACAAGGTCATGGGGGGGGGTTTAAGATATGAAAATCCCCAATTTTCATAGAGTTTCTTTTTAAAAGGAAAAGACTAAACTCCCAATAAAATAATTTGAGAAGGGGAACCATCAGAGGAAGTTTTGAATGATCAAACACCATAGTTTGAGGAAAAATAAAAATCCTTACCAAAGAAAAGGAAGTTTGTAAGAGGAAGGATTTCTAGAAAAGAAATTTTAAATGCTCTCTTTTAAAACCCAACAAAGTTTTTGAAGAAAACCAAATTAAAATTTTTGGAGTGTCACAACACCTACCCACTTAGGAAAAATCTCGTCCCCGAGATTTCAGCTGTCCCTCAAATAAGTGTGGATGCTCTGTCCGAAGAAAATCCTCCCTTTCCCAAGTTGCTTCACTGTCGGTGTGATTGCTCCACTGGACTCTGAAGAATTTGATGGTCTTCTGTCGGGTCCTCCTTTTAGACTCCTCTAATATTCTTACTGGACGTTCCCGATAAGTGAGGTCTGGTTGCACGTCAATGCTCTCATGGGATACTTGTTTCTCTAGGTTGCTTACGCACTTCCTCAATTGCGAGACGTGGAACACGTCGTGGACATCGGATAATTCCTCGGGTAAGTCTAGCTGGTAGGCTACCATGCCTCTTCGCGCCATTATACAGAATGGTCCAATGAATCTTGGTGCTAGCTTCCCTTTAATCTTGAATCGTTGCAATCCTCTCATAGGAGATACTCTCAGGTATACGAACTCACCGGGCTTGAAACTGACCCTACGATGTTTCTGATCATAATAACTCTTCTGTCGACTTTGAGCGGTCTTAAGTCGGTCTCTGATTAGCTTGACTTTTTCCTCGGCTTCTCTGAGCATGTCTGGTCCGAAGATGCGGCTGTCTCCGATCTCTGACCAATTCAACGGGGTACGACATCTCCGTCCGTATAAAGCCTCAAATGGTGCCATTTGCAGGCTGGCTTGGTAGCTATTGTTGTACGCGAACTCGCTGTATGGCAGGCTTTCTTCCCAACTGGTTCCATATGTGAGGACACATGCCCTCAGCATGTCTTCTAAAACCTGGTTTACGCGTTCCGTTTGTCCATCAGTCTGTGGGTGGTATGTTGTACTGAAGGCTAGTTGAGTGCCCAGAGCCTGTTGTAAATGCTCCCAAAATCTCGAGACGAATTGAGTGCCCCTGTCGGATATTATGGTCTTCGGGACACCGTGCAGACAAACTATACGGGAGAGATAGATCCTGGCAAGCCTCTGAGCGTTGTAGGTTGTCTTCACTGGAATGAAATGTGCCATTTTGGTTAATCTGTCGGTGATGACCCATATGGTATCATTCCCATGTCGTGATCGAGGTAGTCCGACAATGAAATCCATCCCTATTTCATCCCATTTCCACTCAGGTATTTTGTTCGGTTGCAGTAGTCCGGCTGGCCTCTGATGCTCAGCTTTTATGCGTTGACAAGAGTCGCAACATGCCATGAAGGTGGCTATGTCCCTCTTCATACCGTGCCACCAAAATCTTTCCTGAATATCTTTATACATCTTGGTTCCTCCAGGGTGGATCGAGTACGGGGCGGTGTGGGCTTCAGCTAGGATTTGCTGTTTGAGGTCCTTCATATCTGGTACGCAGAGTCTGTCTCCGTACCATAATATTCCTTCATCGTCTATGACAAATGCCGAGGCCTTGCCCATACTTACCTTTCTTTTGATGCCTTCGATTCTGGGGTGACCCGGCTAAGCTTCTTTAATTCCCTCCACAAGGTCGGGTTGTATTTCCAAGTTTGATATGGTGCCTTCTGCTACCATTATCAAGTTGTGTTTGGCAAATTCTTGTTGGAATTCGGGCCTCAAGCTTTGCAGACTGTTTTCGTTGGAGCTGGGGTTCCGACTAAGAGCATCGGCCACTACATTTGCTTTACCTGGATGGTAGTGGATACCAACATCATAATCCTTTACCAATTCCAACCAGCATCATTGCCGTAAATTTAGTTCTGGCTGCGTGAAAATATATTTGAGACTTTTGTGATCCGTATATATTTCACATCGATTCCCAAGTAAGAAATGCCTCCATTCCTTGAGTGCATGAATGACTGCTGCCATTTCCAAGTCATGAGTGGGATAATTTTCCTCATACTTGCGAAGTTGCCTTGAAGCATAGGCGACAACCTTGCCTTCTTGCATCAACACGCATCCGAGACCCTTTCTGGACGCGCCACAAAACACTTCAAAATTTTTGTGTATGTCTGGCACAATTAATACTGGTGTTGTTGTTAATTTCCGCTTTAGCTCTTGGAAACTTTTTTCGCAGGCTTCTGTCCATTCAAACTTCTTGTCTTTCTTGAGTCAGCGTCATAGGCTTGGCTATGGTGGAGAATCCTTCAATAAATCTGCGGTAATATCCTGCCATTCCCAAGAAACTACGTATGTCTGTTACGCTCGCTGGCGACTTCCAGCCAAGTATGGCCTTGACTTTCTCTGGGTCCACTGCGATACCGTCTTGGGTTAGTATGTGGCCTAGAAAGCCTACTTGCCCTAGCCAAAATTCGCACTTGCTGAACTTGGCATACAATTGGTGTTTCCTGAGTTCTCCTAGCACAATCCTGAGATGTTCTGCGTGCTCTTCTGGTGTCTTGGAGTATACCAGAATGTCGTCGATGAATACCACAACGAACTTGTCCATAAACTTCATAAATACTTTGTTCATGAGGTGAACAAAATATGCAGGGGCATTAGTTAATCCAAATGGCATTACTGTGAACTCATACAGTCCATATCTGGAGGTGAAGGCTGTTTTGGGGATATCTTCCATTCGCACCTTTAATTGATGGTATCCAGACCTTAAGTCAATTTTTAAGAATACCTTGGCCTGAGCGAGTTGATCAAACAAATCATTTATCCTTGGCATCGGGTATTTGTTCTTGACTGTGACCATGTTAAGTGCTCGATAGTCGATACACAATCTCAGTGTTCCATCCTTATTTTTGGCAAATAGAATTGGTGATCCCCAAGGTGAGGAGCTGGCCCGAATGTATCCTTTGTCCAGCAATTCTTTTATTTGTTTCTTCAATTCAACCAACTCGGATGGTGCCATTCGGTATGGTTTCTTGTATATGGGGGTGGTTCCTGGTGCGAGCTCAATGCAGAACTCTATCTCTCGGCCTGGTGGCATGCCTGGTAGCTCTTCAGGGAATACGTCTGGAAATTCACACACTACTGGAACCTTGTTTAGCTCAGAAACGTCCACCTTATTAAATCTCGGTTGCCGGGGTATTTTTCCTTCCTTGGCTGACACTCTTATTGTCTTCCCGTGGTGGTGTGTGAGGATTACGGTCCGGTTGAAACAGTCAATAAAACCCTTGTTGGTGGTTAGCCAGTCCATCCCTAGGATGACATCTAGTCCTTTGTTTTCTAGTACAATAAGATTGGCGTGAAACTCCAATCCTTCGAACTCAATGACCACATCCTAACAGTAATTCCGAGTGACTTGCTGAATCCCAGGGGACTTGATGATCATGGATTTTTCCAAAGGAAGCATTGAAAAATTATTTTGCAAAGCAAAACTTTTCGAGATGAAAGAGTGAGAAGCTCCAGAATCAAACAAAACCATTGCAGGTATTGTGTTGACAGGAAACGTACCGAGTACGATATCCGGAGCATTTTGTGCCTCCTCTTTGGTTACGTGGTTCAGATGACCCTTCCTGTGGTTGTTGCTGGGATTGAAATTGTTTCGCTTGGGCGCTGAATTATTGCCGCCGTTGTTTGGCTTTGGGGTTGAGTTTCTAGGCTTGGGACACTGTTTGGCATAGTGTCCTTCCTCTCCACAAGCGTAACAGGTAACACCGGGGCGATATGTGAACTCCTTGTCCCTTGCATAAAAATTCTTGATTGGGCGTGAGACGTTGGATGAGGATTTGTGCGTCCCACCCTTTTGGAAATTTGTCCTGCTTCGGTGATTGCGAGCATGGTTGGTCTGGTCCCTTTTTCGCTTGCGGATATCTTCCAGGCTGCGTCTCTCATTTTCCAGAGTAATCGCTTTGTCCACCAGAGTTTTAAAATCTGGAAAAGTGTGCACGACTAGTTGGCATTTAAGCGCGGGCGCCAGACCGTCAAGGAATTTCTCCATCTTCTTACTTTCAGTCATACGCTCCTCATTGGCGTAGCGAGACAATAGAGTAAATTGACCGTTGTAATCTGCCACTGTCATGTTCCTTTGTTTGAGGTCATCAAACTCTCTTTTCTTGATTTTCATAATTCTCTTAGGAATGTGCGCACCACGGAAACCTTCCTTGAAATCATCCCAGGTTATGTCATTTTCGTTGGGATGCATGTGCAGAAAATTCTCCCACCACGATGCGGCTGCTCCTGTGAGATAGTGCAGAGCATACAATACCTTTTCGGGTTCTGAACATTTTGCAATAATTAATTTCCTCTCCATATCTCGAAGCCAGTCCTCGGCTTCAAGAGGCTTGTCAGTATGAGAAAATGTTTGGGGACGCGTGTTTTGTAGCTCAGATAACTTGGAATGCTGCTGATACTATCCATGGTGATTTCCCATGTTGATGACTTGGTTCATCATTTCACGATGTTGTTGCTGACTCTGTTCATAAAGGCGGCACATTTGGGAAAGTGCCGTTTCACTGCCCTGTTGACTCGACTGCCCTTGTGTGAAATTGTTGCCTGGTTGAGTGTCATAATTTTCCTCTGGCGGAGTAGGCATGGAGCGAGTCCAAGGATGAGACATTTTTCACTCTGGGGATATATTTTGTAAAACTCATAAGAAAAGTGAATATGGTCGCCAAAAACAACTCCAAAAATGCACAAGGATGGCAAATAATTTAAATGACCAAGATCACTTAAGAAAACAAATTGATTTGCGCACGGAGAAGGACTGCTCATTACATATCTTACACGCGGGCGATAATTATACAGTACATCACTCAGGATATGCGCACATAATCCTGACATGTTATTTAGGCTAGTACACTTCTCCAGTTCTACATGATGCGCAAACAACCTACTTCTCACAACCTATGTACATATCTTACAAAGCGGTACATTGCATGACGGGCAAACGCACTCAGCCGGAAATGTTGACGATCTCCTTGGCCCTGCCAAGGGTGAGGCGCAGTGAGGCTGGGGACTCGACCTCCTCCTCACTAATAGGCTCCAGACGTGAAGAGCCGCGTCGGGTAGATGGAGCGGGTGCTAGGGGCGGAGCAACACGAATAGGAGTGGGCACAACGGGTGGTGCAGTGCGCGCTGGAGTGGGCGCAAAGGCCTGGTTGAACCCTTCGGTGGTAGGTAGGCGACGAGTAGGTGCATGAGATGCTGAGGACGAGACAAAAGTCAGTGGCGGTGCGGTGAGCAGGAGCTCCCTCCTATTGGTGGCACAGCCATGGACTGAGTCCATGCGGGCAGCCACGAAGTCGTCCACCAGGTTGTCGAAGGCTGCCTCCAGAGCCCGGAGATACTCAATAAGCATCTCAAAAGCCTCGTCTCGTTCTCCTCTGGGGCAGGAGAATGCGTAGTGATAGGTGTAGGGCACATGACATGGAAGATAGCGGTAGCGATGAGTCTTCATCGCGGGAAGGACATCCCTGAGGCGAGCTATCGCCTCGCGGGCTGCCATCTGCATAGCATGCCTCTCCGTAGGCATGGCTCTTCCCACGAACAGGAAGCGGTGTAACTCACCACGCCCTCCCTTGAACTACACCGTGGCCTGGTGCATGGTCAGACTGTCGTTGACTTTGTGCTGGCGGAGTGTGAAGACTGGGCGCACAGATGGCCCCATCGCGACCTGAACGATGAAGGAGAGAAGCTTGACGAACCCATCGGGTACGTTGGCGAAGGTCTGAGACTCGCAGCTGTTGTCGGCCATCTACAAAAGTAGGCAAAAATCCTGAATGGTCAGATCATAAATTTATGCTGACTGTCAGAAAATGACTACAATTGCAAAAAAAATAAATCGGCTCTATCATGCTAATAACCGATTAGCGATCAAACCTAGTGGCTTCCTACAGTCAGCCTGGCTCTGGTACCAAGCTTGTCACGACCGGTTTTCCAATAAAAATAATTATTGAAAAACCAATCTTTTGAGTCCAGCATGAGAGAAATCCTCCTCACTGGTAGACAAGTTCTTGATACAATAAGCCAGTAGCATAGAATATATTACAGGGTTGAGCTAGGGTTGCTCAACAAATTATTACAAGCGCGCCAATAATTATACATAATGGCGGGTTCAACACAATGGTGTGGTGGCATACTACTGACTCGAGGATAAAGTGATGGTGGGATAACACGTGGGGAGTGTGATAACACGACTCTCAAACTGGCATCACATCGAGCGTCGAGGTGAGGCTCGATGAATGTTATTCGAGTTGCAGAAGCGGATATAATATAGTGACCAAATCCAGGGTCGCACGAGACTGACTGGGATTCCTCTAGGCGTCGGACTCGCTATCGAACTCTTCATCCAAGAGATCGCCTTCGTCAGCATCTGGCCAAATCAACAAGCCAGTGAGTACTTTGAAAGTACTCGCAAGACAGTTCGGACGTAAGATATAACAAATGCATGCATGAATGTGTCATGATTAATCTTTCCAATGCACATCCAAAAATTTGCATAACGAAGTAAGTACAAGGGAAACGGCGGTAGTCCGCCTGAAATCCCAACAAAATATAAATGAAAACCGATCGGGTGTCTGAAGCGATGCCTCGAAAGGTGAACAAATAATAATAGAAAATCACGCCACAGTCGGGCGTCTTAGCGACACCACATAAATGGCTTTAAAAGAAATGCCATAGTCGGACGTCTGAGCGACATCACAGAAAGGGCTTTAAAAGAAATGCCACTGTCGGACGTCTGAGCGACATCACAGAAAGGCCTTTAAAAGAAATGCCACAGTCGGACGTCTGAGCGACATCACAGAAAGGGCTTTAAAAGAAATGCCACAGTCGGACGTCTGAGCGACATCGCAGAAAGGGCTTTAAAAGAAATGCCACAGTCGGACGTCTGAGTGACATCACAGAAAGGGCTTTAAAAGAAATGCCACAGTCGGACGTCTGAGCGATATCACAGAAAGGGCTTCAAAAGAAATGCCACAGTCGGACGTCTGAGCGACATCGCAGAAAGGGCTTTAAAAGAAATGCCACACTCAGACGTCTGAGCGACATCACAGAAAGGGCTTTTATTCACAAGTAAATAATACTCATAATAAATATTCAATTCATGATAATAAACGGGTTAGTCCATCCACAGGAATAAACATTTAACCGGGCTTAGCACTCATGTGATTCACCGGAGTATCTGTCACCAAAACTGGCACTTGTCAGAATAAGTCAGCGCAAAATTTGGATATGGATAAGATGATTTGGAGATTTATGACTCTGCAGAGTTTGTACAAAAATTTCCCACAGTTAACGGATTTCCGTAGTCACGAAGGACTAGTTCCGTTTACGGTATTTCAGAAGAAAACACAGCTAACCAGTACACACCCATCCTATCTCTCGATGCCAGGACTCACCCTAGACATCGTCCAAGAAAAACTTTGAGACGGGGAGATCACAATCTCGAATAGTATGGGATCAAATTTATATACGCGCGCTCTAAGGGGTGCCCCCCCTCTCGGTCCCAACTGGAAACACCCATGCCCCCTGACCGGATGACTGGCTTTAATCCAGGGCCATGGAACCATCATCCCGACCTCTCCTTTTGGTGTGTACCAGGAAAGCGGTTTGCAACTTACTAATCCATATTCCTTGCGGAAAACATGTGGTAGTACAAGGAAGGAAATGGGAGGAACTGGACCGATACGGTTTGACACTGTAGTCATATAGTCTGGCATGCTACAACACTGCCATCTTACCCATCCTCATGCCAACACATGGCCATTCATACTCACATCCATCCACCTATGGATCATCGAGCTCACTTACCTCAACAATGCATGAAAATAACGTTCATCGGTATGCTCATCAACATGCCATGAAACCAACTAAATGCAAAACATACCAAGACACTCATCATATCAAAAGTTCAAACATGCTTTCCTGGTTCAGAGTAGTCGGAGCCTAGCTCGGTGAAGTTTGCGGCTCCGTCACCTCCTTCGGTATCTATGGTATAAAGAAAACACACGCGCTAACGTAAATACCGATAGGTGCACAAAAAGTATTCCAAATATTTTTCAAATAAATCTGATAAAAAACTAGACAAAATTTTAAAGAGAACAGAAAAAGAATCAATCAAAAATACTTTTCTGTTTAAAAGTTATAAGGGTTTTTGTCCAGGGACTCATCTGTAATGAAACAGAAAGTTTCCAGGGGCTAGCTCATAAAAATAGAAAGCGATTCGATACAGAATACGCCAGCCCAGGAGGAAATCGCATTTGGCAGAATATGCTTCCAGAAAACGGTTCGTTTAGAAAAGGACAGAGAGGCTGACGGGCAGGTCCCACCCGTCAGGTTTAAAAATTCAAAAGGGCGGCAGAGGACGACGGTGCCCGAGAGCCGCGGTGGTCGCCGGCGGCGATCCACGGCGAGGTAGGGGGATCGGAGGGTACCTCCGTGTTCAGGGCGCCCTTCCGCGTCGGTTGGTGGTGGTGGTGGTTGCCGGCGAGTACCACGTCGACGGCGAGCCTTGCTCCGGCGGACGGCGGCTCGGGTGGAGATGGATCTCGTCGGGGAGAGCTGCGAAGGTCAAATTGACGCTTGGGTTAGCTCACGGGGTGCTCGAGGATGCTAGTGACAAAGTTTGGGCGCTGGAGATGGCCTCACCGGAGCGAATCGAGGTGGAGGCCGAGGCGGAACGAGGCGGCCGGAGTCGGGGGAGGAGACCTCTTCGAGGTCCTCCTAGTGGCCTGGCGGGGTGTTTGTGGGGTGCAGTGGTGGTGCGTGCTCGAGGGCGAGCTCGGGGTCTCCTTTTATAGGCGATCCGAGGCGGTGGCCGTGAACGGGGATCTCCGGTGATGGATTACGGCGGCGCAGTGCTTGGTCGGGGAGTTTAGGAGGTTGGGCATCAATGTGGGGGTCCACTGGTTCCATTCAGACTCTAAACGGACTTGGATTAGAAGCTTAGGGCAGTTTTGGTCGGAACGGGACGGCGCGGGTCCGTCGGCGGCACAGAGCGTGTTCTGTGCTTGCCGGGCCACGACGACTGTGCTGCAGGGTTGCGCTGGAGTGCATGAGGCCACGCGGAGAGCCAGGGGGCATTGGGCGGCGCCGAACGGCGTTGAGCCGCCGTTTTGCTCCCTGTCGGCTGCTACGGTGGTTCGGCCGCCGCAAGACACGCCGGCGCAGGCGGGCCAGGGCGCCATCGATGCCAGGAAGGTGACAAGCGCGCGTGCGGTGCTCCAGACAGGAGGAAGAGGCGGCGAGGAACGTGCCAAGGGCACTGTCTACGCGTGACTGAAGCGGCCGAAGAGAAACAACACTGGAATCTGAATATTTACTGAATTTACTGAAAGTGCAAGGAACAGTGCATGCAAGGTGTTCGACAGAATGATACTGGCCTCTAGGGATTTTTCCTTGAGCTGATTTTTGGTGGAGTGGCTACTCATTGCTCCAGTAGGCTGCCTGAATTTTGGTGGAATTTTTGGAGAAGTATAGATATGAATTTCACCAAATTTGGCAAATCTGGTCCAAACTTGCAGAGGCTGAAATTTGAAAAATTTGAAAAGAGGAGGAGTGGATCAATATGGTTCTAGGTTGTGGATGCTAAGGACAATCCAGAGGAGTTGGTTTGAGGTCAAAACTCAAATGAAATAGGGTACTTGCTTTGAAAAACACTCAGCTCCAAATAATTGACAGAAATGATTTGAGGAAAAATAATTAGAATAAAATCCAAAAACTTGTTTGGATTAGTTGGGACAGAGAACTTAGGTTGATTACAAGGAGGAGGAAAGGATTTTGAGAGGTTTTACCCCATGGGCAAAAATACAAGGTCATGGGGGGGGGTTTCAAGATATGAAAATCCCCAATTTTCATAGAGTTTCTTTTTAAAAGAAAAAGACTAAACTCCCAATAAAATAATTTGAGAAGGGGAACCAACAGAGGAAGTTTTGAATGATCAAACACCATAGTTTGAGGAAAAATAAAAATCCTTACCAAAGAAAAGGAAGTTTTTAAGAGGAAGGATTTCTAGAAAAGAAATTTTAAATGCTCTCTTTTAAAACCCAACAAAGTTTTTGAAGAAAACCAAATTAAAATTTTTGGAGTGTCACATTCGTCCGCCACGCATCCCTATCATAGCGAACATGCAACTTTCCCCCTCTGGTTCATCTATCCGAAAATGCGAAACACCGGGGATATTTTCCCAGATGATTCCCCCCTTCATCGGTACCACCTGATACCGCGTTAGGTCACACTTAGCATCACGCTTTGACATGTCATGCATCGCTATGCATCTGTTGCTTAATATTTATTGTTTCTTCCCCCTCTTCTCTGCTAGACACCGAGACCAACGCCGCTGCTACCCAGTACGACTACGATGTTGATGACCCCTCTCTCTTGCCAGAGCAACCAGGCAAGCCCCCCCCCTTGATCACTAGATATCGCCTACTCTCTTTCTACTGCTTGCATTAGAGTAGTGTAGCATGTTACTGCTTTCCGTTAATCTTATTCTGATGCATAGCCTGTCATTGTTGCTACAGCTGTTGATACCTTATCTGCAGTCCTAAATGCTTAGTATAGGATGCTAGATTATCATCAGTGGCCCTACATTCTTGTCAGCCTGACATGCTATACTATCGGGCCGTGATCACGTCGGGTGTTGATCACGGGTTTATACTATATATACATACTATACAGGTGGTGACTAAAGTCAGGTCGGCTCGTTGAGTACCCGCAAGTGTTTCTGATGTTGGGGGCTGAAGGGGCAGGTGGTTCCACCCAGGTAGTGGTGGGCCAGGTTCTCGACGGCCCCCGACTGTTACTTTGTGGCGGAGCGACATGGCAGGTTGAGACCACCTAGGGGAGAGGTGGGCCTGGCCCTGGTCGGCATTCGCAGTTACTTCAAAATAACACGCTTAACGAGATCTAGGTATTTGATCTGAGTCTGGCTACTAGCCTATACCCACTAACCAACTACGCGGGAACAGTTGTGGGCACTCGACGTCGTAGTATCAGCCGAAGCCTTTGTGACGTCAGCGACTGAGCGGCGCGTGCCGGGTTGGACCGTGTAACGCAACTTCCTTTGTAATGGAGGTTGCTAGGTCTGCTCACCGGCCAAGTACACAACATGCAGGTGTGCAATGAGCGATGGGCCCAGACCCCTGCGCCATAGGATTTAGACTGGCATGCTGATCTCTCTATTGTGTCTAGGTAGGGCTGCGACGTGTTGATCTCCCGAGGCCGGGCATGACCCAGAAAAGTGTGTCCGGACAAAGGGGATCGAGCGTGTTGGGAAATGTGGTGCACCCCTGCAGGGAAGTTAATCTATTCGAATAGCCGTGATCTTCGGTAATAGGACGACTTGGAGTTGTACCTTGACCTTATGACAACTAGAACCGGATACTTAATAAAACACACCCTTCCAGGTGCCAGATACAACCGGTGATCGCTCTCTCACAGGGCAGCGAGGGGAGGATCATCGGTTAGGATTATGCTCCACGAAGTTACTTGGTTACTTGGTGAACTTAATATCTACTCTCTTCTTCTGCTGCAAGATGGAGGTTACCAGAAGCGTAGTGTTCGACAGGACTATCTATCCCCCTCTTATTCCGGCATTCTGCAGTTCAGTCCACATATGTTACCCCTTTTCCATTTGATAGCAATGCATGCATATGTAGTGTAGTTCCTTGCTTGCGAGTACTTTGGATGAGTACTCATGGTTGCTTTGCTCCCCCTTTTCCTCCTTTCCTATACCTGATTGCTGCGACCAGACATTGGAGTCCAGGAGCCAGACGCCATTGTCGTTGACAACTGCTACTGCTCGGGAGGTGCCTACTACTACATGCAGGTCGCTGACGACGACCAGGAGTAGTTTAGGAGGATCCCAGGCAGGAGGCCTGCGCCTCTTTCAATCTGTATCCCAGTTCGTGCTAGCCTTCTTAAGGCAAAATTGTTTAACTTATGTCTGTACTCAGATATTGCTGCTTCCGCTGACTCGTCTATGATCGAGCTCTTGTATTCGAGCCCTCGAGGCCCCTGGCTTCTAATATGATGCTTGTATGACTTATTTTATTTGTAGAGTTGTGTTGTGATATCTTCCCGTGAGTCCCTAATCTTGATCGTACATGTTTGCGTGTATGATTAGTGTACGTTCAAATTGGGGGGCGTCACACCTTTGCCACACTGTTTCTTCCATGGACCGTGTGTGATATATTCAATAATGCAAGCGATTTAACGAGAAAAATTGTGTGTGATGTACCTGTGAACGGAAACGTTTTCCTTCGAGCGACTGTATGGGATGTACATACAAACGGAAACGTTTAGCGGGAACTGACTGTGTGGGATTTGCGACCGGAAACAATTTTGTTTTATAATTGTATTTTCTTTAGCTTTGTTGTCCGTATTTCCGTATTTGAGCGCTCGCTGGTCGCACACGACCTCATTTTGCCAAACGTGTGTGCCAGGAGGGCATATCCCCGACGGTTTCTAGGTTGTGTGGGAAGGACCCCCCTACCGCCCACACTCACTTGGCGATGGTTCCAGATGCCGTCGTGGAAAGGAGTTTTAAACCGTTTGTTTAGGAGCTCGTTGTACTAGTGAGGAAATCTCGTTTTGTGCAGTTGCACTGAAATCAAGCAAAGTTGCCGGTGTGACATTTAAGTTCACTATAGCAACCAGTTCAATAGATATCCCTGTTTTAACATAGGCAAAAAAGGAAGCATTTACTGGCCAATAAAGGAGGATGAAACATACTGCGACAAAAAGAAGCATCTAACTTATCTTGATGGAAAACAAAGTAGGACAGTAGCATTTATAAAATAGTTGCATTGATTCATATTAACAGAGACATTCTCTTAAAACAACATTCATTAAAAATGTAATTTACTTTTAACTGTGGCGTTGCTTCAATTTTCTAGCACCATTCTTAGATTAACAATTTTCTATGGGACATGGGACATGCCAGCACCATGTGCGTCCACACGTATAAATGGGTGGTGCAGAGTATGTAGCCAAGCAGCATATCTACGTTGGTCCCATATTTGTTCTCTTTGAAACTTTTTCCTATGTGAGGGTAGCAAATATAGTCCTGCACAAACTACCCGGCCACCCAGTTTCTTTCCTTTTTCAACAAAGATATCGGTTCCTTACAGATGTGTGTACTGGGTTACCCCTTTTTCCCTTTTCGACCAACAAAGCGGCTGGATAGCCAGTCTATACTACTTTGCCTCCCTCCTTTCCTCATTGAACCACGTCCTAGATTCATGCTCCACCCCACCGCACCCTTCTTTCCTCTTTGACCCAAGACCTAGATTCAACTACAGAATCGAAAAAGATCTGCATGCAGCTAGAGCAATGACGGTTTCAAAGAAACCTATACCTTAGGGTCGTCGGGATGTGGCAAGGTGTGCGGCGGGAGGCCAAATCTGCCCACACTAAGTACGGTAACGAGTTAGAAGGGGTCGATGGCCCTCCCGCACAGGCACTGGGTGAAAGAGAATAGCGCAACCGGCAGTGGATTGCCTCCCTCGCTGAAGGCGATAGAGTGAATGCTGCAGCTCCTCCCCTTCCCGGTGCGACGGGATCCAGACGCCTCCTTCACCAGCTGTGAGGGTGGAGAGAAAGATAGAGGCCAACGTAGTCTTGTTTAGATCTGGTGAAGAGGGTGAGAGACTGTGAATATAGCAAACCCTAGCAAAGGAATGCTGAGCCTCCAGCGTGTATATATATATATATATATATATGTATGTATATATATATATATATATATATGTAGTGCGGCGAGAGTGTGGAGAGTGCAAACCCTAGAGAACAAGCGCTGAGGCTCCAGCTTATATAGTACTCCTACATATATACTGTAGAACGGACTAAGCTCCGGTGCCTTAACTGCACCTGCCTTTGGCTGTATGATAGGTGGGCCAGCCACATTTTGGGCCCACCTCTCGTACACCCAAAGGCAGGTCCACTAAGTCAATGAAGTTGTGTCCATATAGTACTCGTGTATACTACTAATATATAGTGGAGTGCTTTTCTTATTCTCTCCATAACAATCGTTTTAAATTGTGTAAGTATGAAATGAAACTCTTTATTTAAATTACCAGTGAAGAAAACTACTACTTCCGATGAACTAACGATCCACACATCCTGGTCGCACTTCCTGTCCTTCACATGCGGTACACTACTGATACGTCTCCAACGTATCTATAATTTTTGAGTGTTCCATGATATTATATTATCTGTTTTGGATGTTTATGGGCTTTATTATACACTTTTATATTATTTTTGGGACTAACCTATTAACCCAGAGCCTAGTGCCAGTTTCTGTTTTTTCCTTGTTTTAGAGTATCGCAGAAAAGGAAAATCAAACAGAGTCCAATTGACCTGAAACTTCACGGAACTTATTTTTGGACCAGAAGAAGCCCACGGGGTATCGGAGATGGACCAGGAGAGTCCCGGCTGCCCACGAGGGTGGGGGCGCGCCCACCCCCCTGGGCACGCCCCCTGCCTCGTGGACAGCCCGAAGATCCACCGACGTACTTCTTCCTCCTATATATACCCATATACCCGAAAAACTTCGGGGAGCAGAATAGATCGGGAGTTCCGCCGCCAGAAGCCTCCATGGCCACCGAAAACCAATCTAGACCCGTTCCGGCACCCTACCGGAGGGGGGAATCCCTCTCCGGTGGCCATCTTCATCATCCCGGTGCTCTACATGACGAGGAGGGAGTAGTTCACCCTCGGGGCTGAGGGTATGTACTAGTAGCTATGTGTTTGATCTCTCTCTCTGTCTCGTGTTCTTGAGGTGATACGATCTTGATGTATCGCGAGCTTTGCAATTATAGTTGGATCTTATGATGTTTCTCCCCCTCTACTCTCTTGTGATGAATTGAGTTTTCCCTTTGAAGTTATCTTATCAGATTGAGTCTTTAAGGATTTGAGAACACTTGATGTATGTCTTGCGTGGGATACTCGTTGTGACAATGGGGTATTCTATTGATCCACTTGATGTATGTTTTGGTGATCAACTTGCTTGTTCCGTCCATGAACCTATGCATAGGGGTTGGCACACGTTTTCGTCTTGACTCTCCGGTAGAAAGTATGGGGCACTCTTTGAAGTACTTTGTGTTGGTTGAATATATGAATCTGAGATTTTGTGATGCATATCGTATAATCATACCCACGGATACTTGAGGTGACAATGGAGTATCTAGGTGACATTAGGGTTTTGGTTGATTTGTGTCTTAAGGTGTTATTCTAGTATGAACTCTATGATAGATTGAACGGAAAGAATAGCTTCATGTGATTTTACTACAGACTCTTGAATAGATCAATCAGAAAGGATAACTTTGAGGCGGTTTCATACCCTACCATAATATCTTCATTTGTTATCCGCTATTAGTGACTTTGGAGTGACTCTTTGTTGCATGTTGAGGGCTAGTTATATGATCCAATTATGTTATTATTGTTGAGAGAACTTGCACTAGTGAAAGTATGAACCCTAGGCCTTGTTTCAATTCATTGCAATACCGTTTGTGCTCACTTTTATCATTAGTTACCTTGCTGTTTTTATATTTTCAGATTACAAAAACCTTTATCTACCATCCATATACCACTTGTATCACCATCTCTTCGCCGAACTAGTGCACCTATACAATTTACCGTTGTATTGGGTGTGTTGGGGACACAAGAGACTCTTTGTTATTTGGTTGCAGGGTTGCTTGAGAGAGACCATCTTCATCCTACACCTCCCACGGATTGATAAACCTTAGGTCATCCACTTGAGGGAAATTTGCTACTGTCCTACAAACCTCTGCACTTGGAGGCCCAACAAAGTCTACAAGAAGAAGGTTGTGTAGAAGACATCAACTACCCTCCCTTAAGTGAACAACCACACATGCGCCAAATTATCGGAAACATGTGAGAGAGTGTGTACAAATAAAGAACTTTAATTTCAATTATCGGAAAGGTTTGAGAGTATGTACAGTTTTCCCTCTCTCAATAATAATGGTTTGTTGTGTTCGGCCTAAACTTGGTCAAACTTTACAAAATTTGACTTCAGTCAAATCTAACGTGCGGAGTAAATAAAAATGGAGGGCTACTACGTCCATCCGGGTTTTTAGTCCACATCATTTTTTTAATCAAAGTTAATAGCTAGACAAATAAAATTACAGGGGAGCTGAAGACAAAGTTGTTAGAAGGCTTAGAAATCAATACGAAACTTATGCTCTTAGTACCAACGTCAATCCTTCTTCGAGGAAACATTTGGTTCATAGCCAATTGTGTGATAAAATTGCACCAACGTGAAAGATGACCACGTCTCCAACGCAACCAAGGTGAACTGATGAAGGATATATTATCTTTGTGGGTAACAAGCAAAGAGCACTGATGGAAGACAGCTTGTTTTTCATTAAAAATCGATCAGCTGCACCAGCCGATGCAACCATGAGGCACAACCATGTGCATAGATAGGTCATCGTGGTGATGCATCATCCATTTGGCATCAAGTTTGGGTGAGGCACCTATGAAGTTCGACAAATCCTCAATGTGGTGTGTTTCTTCTTAGTAATCAAGCTCGAGGAAGGAAGATTCACGTGGCAGAGGACAGTGAGGCGGAACAACAATGGCCATCCAATTTTGTGCAGTTCCACTAAAATTGAGGAAGACATGCCTGGGTATGGAGATACACATCGCTGTTTGCAAAAATATAAAAAATGGATATAGTGTTTTTACTTTGTTTTGGCAGTGGTACAAGATTAACAGCAACATCTCAATTGTCAATAAGAATTAATGAAAAGTACACCAACAAACATAAGCATCATGATTATCTTTATGGGAACTAAACCAGGATACCCAAGAAAAAAACATTTCTTCATTTAACCAGTGATAGTATTAGATTAGCAGTAGCAATAGGAGCATATGGACAATGACCGCACAATGACCATGTACTTTTTGTCGAAACAACATGTATACCTCCACCGATGCATAAACCAGGACAACTTTTCGAGTGGTGTTGAGGATATAACCACTGAGGGTAAACCGCCCAGGAGGGGCCGGTTCACCTTCAGTTATACTGAAGCCCAAGGAAACCCAGAAGATGGCGCTTTATGGATGAAGCTTAGAGGACCAGAGCCCGCAGGCGGTTTAGGGCCCATGATAGTAAACCGCCATGATTGGATAAACTTGCATTGTAAGATAAGAAAGAAGAGACCGAGGCAGACACTTGTATGAGCCAGCCTCGGGACTCTATAGACCGGTCGGGATCCTTCTGAATATATAAAGGGGTGACCCGACGGCAGTTCAGGGACAGGAAAAACAACAACTCAAAGCCAGACAAAGCGGATTCGCTCCCTGGTCTTCGAAACCCCAGCAATACCAATCACAACTAGACGTAGGCTTTTACCTTCATCGAAGGGGCCGAACTAGTATAAAACTCTTGTGTCCCCTTGTCCGGTTTAACCCCTTCAAGCTAACCCATAGTGATGGCTCCACGACTAAGTCCTTCCATGAGGACATCTGCCGTGACAATTCCACGACAGTTGGCGCCCATCGTGGGGCTATCGCACGATGGTTTCGAGTTCTTGAAGGGCAACTTCGATGGACTGAAGGGATACGCTGTGGGCCGGATGACGAAGAGTCGCCGCGGAAAGCTCTACATCGACAACGTGGGATGGGGTCCCGAGGCTAATTCAATCGAATACGGGTACTGGGTCCCTTTGGTGGGATTCATGTCTTCATCGGCAAGATCGGCGAACTGGCCCCCGAGCCGGACACCTGCACCGACATCATCGAGACGGCTCTGCATGCAAGTTCTTCACCGGTTCAGCCTGAGGCCAGGCATGTTTTCGTGGGTGTCGTCCATGGTTTGGGTTATGAGGAGGAACCGATCTCCGATGGAGAAACCGTAGTCCGCAGTGATGACGAGTCTTCTAGAGAAACCGAATCGCTTTACCAGTTGTACGACGGCCGGATTGAGGGAGGATCTGAGGGCAACAGTATTCCGGATTCCCCCGGTCTGCCAAACCGGGCCGCTGTCTTCATGGCCGGCACACGACCGACGCCTCATTCATCTACCGCCGTAGCGGTACTCTCCGGTTCAACGACGGCCACGCCAGCAGGTGCAGGAAGCTCGACGCTGCCTCGGGCCCAAGTCTTGTCTGATTTGTTCGACGCTCTAGCGGCACTGATGTCCGCGGAGGTAGACGCAGCAGCCAGGGATCACCACGATGCGGAGATTCTAAAAGTGAAAGATCAGATATCCCAGGCTAAAGCGGACCTGGCAGCAGAGAACGCCAGGATGGCCATAGAGCAGGCCGAGTTGGAAGCACAGGCTTACCGGATTAGACTAGATCAGAATGCTTAAGAAGAGGTCATGAGAAGAAGGTACCGATCACATCTCCTGTCGGTTTATGAGCCGCAAATCTTTTCAACACGCCAGGTGCAGGAGCTGGTAACCCACCCGCGCCAAACCGGGTGGGGGCACCGGAAGCAGGAGCGCCGGTTCAGCCACGCGCAACAAACCTGCCTCGCCAGAACAACGTTGTATCATCAACGCTGCCCGGGCATTATTCCATCCCGTTGGATAATATTGTGGCTGCCGCTTCACGCCTGGCGGCTCTCCCAACCGACGACGAATCACCAGTTGCAGTGCTAGCGCGTCGGGCCAGGGATCTCCTTCAGACAGCACTAAATCAACAGCAAGCGTATTCACATAGCCGTGAGAGGATTCATTCCACTCCCTGTCCAAGCCGGAGTTATAGCAGACACGTGGAGGACGAACCGACCGTATCCAGTAGCGCACGCCACCGAAATTCGCCGCGGGAGAACAACCCGGCCGGGGGAGGTGCTAATGCGCAAGATGTTGTGGACCACGACCGCGCACGACGGGGGGCCGAGTTGACAGCTCGACACGAAGCATGACATCATACTCCGGTTCACCCCACTGCCTCCGTGGAGCCAGGAGTAATGTTCAGTTCCCTAGGGGTACCATGTTTAACTCCCGCACTGCATAATGTGCGATTGCCCAAGGATTTCAAGGGACCTCGTAAGGCACCAAATTACACCGCCGATTTGCAGCCAGTGGCGTGGGTGGAGAGCTATGAGATGGCAATGGAGATGTTAGATGTGGATGAGGCGGTTTGTGCTAAATATTTCACCATGATGTTGGAAGGAACAACTCGCACTTGGTTGAAGATCTTGCCAACCAACTCTATCGACTCATGGGCCGAATTAAAGCGCCGGTTTATCCAGAACTTCAAGGATACGTGCAAGCAGCCGATGTCAATTGTGGATCTGGTTGCTTGTGTCCAAGAGGAAGGGGAGTCCACGACCCATTGGGTTAAACGAGTCTCGACGATTTTGCATTCGTCAGATCGTATTAATGCAGATACCACAATATTAACGTTGGAGGGCAATTGCCGTTTCAAGCCGTTGAAACAGAAGTTCGGAAGGCTCAAACGTCATTGCAACGACATGTCAACACTCATGGCCGCTTTAGTTAAGTATGCCGATTCAGATAATACCAAGGATCCGGATTCAGAGGAGGACAAACCGGAGAAGGGAAAGAAGAACGGCGGTGCAAAAGGGCAGCACCACAACCAAGGGGGCCATGGGAATAACAGTAAGCGTAAAGCAGATAATTCAGATTTGGTGGCTAACACAAATATGCAGCGTCGCAAAGGAAAACCGCCCCAGCGCGGCATGAATCTGGAGCGTTTGTTAAACCAGCCCTGCCCGAAGCATGGAACCAAGGAGGCCCCTTCCACACATCTTTGGAAAGATTGTCACATAATGAGGGAGTTCAAAAATTCTGATTTATACCGGTATGATCAGGATCCACCGGGTGGCTCAGGCCCAAGTTTCCATGGGGGAGGCGGTTCAAGCTCTGGATTTCAGAACAACCAGGGCCATCAGAACAACCATGGTAATAACCAGCAGAATAACCAAGGGAATCAGCAACAGTCAGGTTACCAGAGTCACCCCAAGCAGTTAAACAGCGGACAGTATCATGTGTTCACTACCAGCTTGTGCAAGCGGGATCAGAAACTTCACAAGAGGGCAGTCAATACTGTTGAACCGGCTGTACCACATTATCTACGATGGTCGGAGCAGCCTATTGTGTGGAGCAGGGAGGATCACCCGTCCCGGGTTGACAATCCGGGCTAACTAGCCTTGGTGGTAGCGCCTCAGGTGGGGAGCTATAAGTTTACCAAGGTTCTGATGGATGGAGGGAGGAGTATCAACATCCTGTACTATGAGACTTTCCGTCGCATGGGTTTGACGGATAAGAATCTTAAACCGTCAAACACTATCTTTCATGGTGTGGTACCAGGTAAATCGGCCTACCCTGTGGGAAAGATTGCTTTGGAAGTTGTGTTTGGAAATGAGTTTGATTCCAGGTCTGAGACTTTGACCTTTGAAGTCATGAAAATCCAGAGTCCATATCACATGCTATTTGGACGGCCGGCTTACGCGAAATTCATGGCGAGGCCCTGTTATGTCTATCTACAGCTCAAGATGCCAGGTTATAAGGGGATGATCACAGTACATGGGAGCCGAAAGATTGCCTTGGATTGCGAGGAAGGTGAAGCGGCCTATGCAGAATTGGTTTGTGCCACAGAGGAGCTGAAATTCTATAAAGACAATGTTGATCCGGCGGATATGACCCCTCTGAAGAAACCTACGACTGGACATGACCCGACCCTGACGTTCAAACCGGCTAATGAGACTAAGCTTGTTGACTTTGTCCTTGGTGATTCTTCCAAGCAGTTTAGTATCAGTGCAAATCTGGATCCGAAATAGGAAAGCACGCTCATCGAGTTCATCCGTGAGAACCGGGACATCTTTGCATGGAAACCTTCTGACATGCCAGGTGTACCGAGGGAACTCACTAAGCACACCCTAAATATTGATCCTAAGTTTAAGCCGGTCAAGCAGTACCTTCGCCGCTTTAACAAAGAAAGACGCAAGGCCATCGGCGAAGAGGTAGCCCGGCTACTGGCGGCTGGGTTTATTGTCAAAGTGTTTCATCCCGAATGGTTGGCTAATCCGGTGCTTGTTCTTAAGAAAAATGGCACTTAGCGTATGTGTGTAGACTACACTGATTTGAATAAAGCTTGCCCGGCAGATCCTTTCGCTCTCCCGCGTATTGATCAGATCAATGATGCAACGGCGGGTTGTGAGCACCTGAGTTTCCTGGATTCTTATTCAGGTTATCATCAGATTAAGATGGCAGTTAAGGACCAGGAGAAGACAGCCTTTATCACTCCCTTTGGAGCCTTCTGCTATGTTTCTATGCCCTTTGGGCTCAAGAGTGCCCAAGCAACCTACCAGCGTTGTGTGCAAAATTGTCTTCACAAGCAGATCGGGCGTAATGTTCATGCCTATGTGGATGACATTGTGATGAAATCCAGGAAGCAGGAAACCCTAATAAATCATCTCAAAGAGACGTTTGACAATCTTCAGGTGTACAAAATGATGCTCAACCCGGACAAATGGGTTTTTGGTGTTCCGGCAGGCAAACTCTTGGGTTTTCTTGTGTCTAACAGAGGTATTGAGGCAAATCCGGAAAAGATCAAAGCAATCACATCCTCGGCTAAACCGGCATGTATCAATGATGTTCAGCGTCTGGCGGGCCGGATTGCAGCCCTCAGCCGATTTATCAGCCGTTTGGGAGAGAAGGCAATTCCCCTGTATCATATGTTAAAGAAAACAAATAAATTCGTCTGGAGTGATGCCGCTGATGCGGCATTCGAGGAGTTGAAGCGGCAGCTAGCTGAACCGCCAGTCCTCGCTGCTCCAGTTGATAATGAACCTCTACTGTTGTACGTGGCTGCCAATGCCCTAGCAGTTAGTGTGGCGATTGTGGTTGAGCGTAAGGAGGTTGGGAAAGAATATCCGGTTCAACGACCAGTTTATTATATCAGTGAAGTACTGATCGAATCAAAGCAAAGATAACCGCATTGGCAGAAGCTAGTGTATGGAGTTTTCATGGCAAGTAGGAAACTCAAGCAATATTTTCAAGGCCATCCTATTACAGTGGTTAGTTCTGCTCCCTTGGGTGATATAATCCAGAATAGAGAGGCAACTGGCCGGGTTGCGAAGTGGGTGATCGAGCTCGGTCCCCATAGTTTGAAGTATACACCCCGAACAGCCATCAAATCTCAGGCGCTTGTGGACTTCATCAATGATTGGACCGAGTTACAGGCACCAGAAGACAAACCGGATAATACATATTGGACCATTCACTTTGATGGATCCAGGCAGCTGGAAGGCTCGGGGGCTGGAGTTGTCCTCACTTCCCCTCGAGGATATAAGATTTGTTATGTTCTCCGCTTAATGTTTCCTTGTACGAACAATGCAGCAGAGTACGAGGCCTTGCTCCATGGTCTTCGTGTAGCTAAGGAAATGAACTTAAGCCGGGTTCGAGGCTTTGGAGATTCTGATCTGGTGGCTCAGCAAGTTTCTGGTACTTGGGATTCTAAAGACCCGCTCATGGCGGCTTATAGGCGCGAGGTGGATATTGTAGCAGGTCACTTTAAGGGTTATCAGGTGGAGCACATCGACTGGCGCAAGAATGAAGCAGCAGATGCTCTAAGCCGATTGGGATCTCAGCGTAAACCGGTACCACCTAATACCTTTCTAGATATCTTGCATAACCCGTCTGTAAAGTTGCCTACAGAGGAGGATTTAGCTGTTCCTGATCCGGAGGCCCAGTTGGTAGCCGTTTTACATGCCACTCTGGATTGGACGGTTCCATATTTTGCGTATCTGAACTGGGGCGAGTTACCAGAAGATGAACTTTTCGCCAGGCAGATAGTCCGGCGGTCCAAGTCTATGGTTGTTCACAATGGCGAGTTGCACCGTTCTAGTGTTTCAGACGTATTCCAACATTGTGTTTCTCCTGAAGAAGGACAAGAGATTCTATGGGAAATCCATGAAGGGGATTGCGGTCACCATGCCAGCTCAAAGTCCTTGGTTGCTAAGGCTTTCCGACACAGGTTCTACTGGTTGACAGCTCATTCTGATGCGGAAGACTTGGTAAAGTGGTGTGACGCTTGTCAGAAATTTTCACGTCGTGCTCATGTTCCTGCTCAGGAGTTACGCATGATCCCCATCACTTGGCCGTTTGCTACTTGGGGGCTTGATATGGTTGGTCCCTTTAAACGTTCTAAGGACAAGAAGACCCACCTGTTGGTGGCGGTTGACAAGTTCACCAAATGGGTTGAAGCGGAGCCTGTCAGTAAATGTGATGCAGCCACGGCGGTTCAATTTCTCAAAAAGATTATTTTCCGTTTCAGCTTTCCACATAGCATCATCATAGATAATGGTACAAACCTTTCTAAAGGTGAGATGGAGGAGTTCTGCCAATGAGAGCACATCCGGCTTGATGTAGCGTCCGTGGCTCACCCCCAGTCCAATGGTCAAGCTGAGAGGGCGAATCAAGAAATACTGAAGGGTATCAAGCCTCGGCTCATGGTCCCTTTGAAGCGGACGCCGGGTTGTTGGGTGGAGGAATTACCATCTGTGTTATGGAGCATAAATACCACCCCAAACCGATCTACGGGATATACACCCTTTTTCCTGGTCTATGGGGCTGAGGCTGTCCTCCCAAGTGATATTCGTCACGACTCGTCCTGGGTCACGAATTATGTTGAAGCGGATAACGAGCAAGCACGCCAAGAGGCACTGGACCTGTTAGATGAGAAGCGAGACATGGCTTTGGCTCGGTCGGCGGTTTATCAGCAAGACCTGCGGCGTTATCACAGCCGATGGGTTAAGACAAGAACCTTTCAAGAAGGCGATTTGGTACTTCGGCTCATTCAAGACTAGAATGATATGCATAAGTTATCCCCACCTTGGGAAGGGCCTTTTGTGGTCAGCAAAAATCTGCACAACGGATCATACTACCTCATTGACGTTCGAGAAGACTCACGTAGCTCTGAGGAGGAGACCTGGTGGCCATGGAACATAGCTCTCCTACAGCCTTATTACGCTTGAAGCCACAGGCTTTTCAGATGTACATATTTTAACAATGTATATATTATGATTAATATAATAAACCGGCATCCTTGCTATCAACCAGGGCCTCCGCCATTTTTTCTTCAAATATCTGTTAACGTGGGGGCTTCCTGTTCAAACATAGGTGTATTCACCAAATAGAACATAGCGTTACTACCCTATTGATACAGCTATCACGCCATAACAAAGCTTGGGAGCTTCACACCCAAGGGGCCAAAGAGAGTCTTGTTGCTACGCACAACTCAAACATAGGCACCCATTGAGCACAGCTCACAAAGTTACTTGGGGGCTCTTTGCATCAAATACCAAAGAGTTTGAAAGGACCCTTGTAGCTGGGTATCGACCCGTGGCTTGGAAGCCTGGTGTATTCACCTAAAACCCCGGGTTAACCTGCCTTCATCAAGTAAGCCACTCCTATCCAGGTAATCCTGGCACGACCCGTCGAACGTTTGACAGTTACTCTCATTGAGACCCTGAACTTGTCAAAGTTAAAATGATGATTGGTTAGTTGGAGGGCCATCTTAAAAGGCTTTGCCAAAATGGTTTAACTCAGTGGCCTGGCAGCCCATGAAAAGCCTCGATTTGGGCCTGACAGCCCTCGAAAAGCCTCGACTACAGTTTTTTGTTTGCTTTTTTCTGCCAAGTTTTTGTTTTTCGTGAGGTCTATGTTAAACCGGAGTTTCTTAACCCGGCATGCCTTATGGATCTTCTGTTAAAGTATACAATTAAAGGTAATCCGGCATCCCTCAAAACCGGTCTGGCTTTGACACTTTGTCTCCAGCAATCGGCCGGTGTTCATCACAACCCAGTTTTATATCATATATGCCAACATGGCATGGTGGAAGTTGGGTTTTCACCTTTTCTTCAAATCACAATTGGTAAACCAACAGCAATGTTTTATATCACAGGCACAGGGATTGCATAATATTGTAAAAATACATAAGCCAGTACTGAAATTCTCATGACAAATCAACGCAAAGTGTATCCCACTGCATGAGGGCAACGAATCAAAGTATTTCCACTAGCTTATTACAAGGCGCTTGAAGGCCCAAAGTATGGTGTTTCGAGCAGAACAAGGTTTCTGGAGCATCACTCTAATTGCCGGATCAAGTCTCATTACCATGTTGATGCGAAGTTGATGGGTCATCTGGCGTCGGTTCAGCCTCCTCTTCCCCACCTAGTGGCTGGAAGTTTGTGGTGGTCCAGTCAATCCGGGTTAAGGCCTGAAAGATAGCTTCTTCACTGATAAGTTCTGATGGATCAATGTCAGGGGCATAAGTGTGCTTACGGATTCCTGGAATTAGATTTTGCGCCTCCGGAATGACAGGGTTAGCCCGTTTGTTGTTGGCATCATAATAAGACCGATGAACCGTCAAGTTAGCATCTTCTGCCAGCTGACTCGACAGAGGATGCATCTCCCTTGTCACTCTTTTAAGGGCCGCATCTCCCTTGTCACTCTTTTAAGGGCCGCATCATCAAAATCTGCCCCGTTTTCTTGTGTGCTTGGAAAGCCTTTGGCAAGGTCAACCGGATCCAAGTCAGCTATCCATGCTTTGGCTCGGGTAAGTTCCAACAAAGCGCCGGCCCTGGCAGCAGATCGCTTCACCTCTTCTAGCTGTGCTGGTACCATGGATAGCCTTGTCAGAGTATCCTTGATCAGTGTTGGGGCCGGATTGTCATAGGAGTCTGCACAGATAACCCGTTGAGCACCGGTGTAAAGTTGTTCCAGAAGAGTATATGCTGCTTTCAGCTTCATCCATACATCTGAGCCCAGATGAGTAATGCAGCTCCCTGCAACGGTTTAAGAATTTCATATTTCAACCGGCACCTTACAAGATGGGTATTTCAAATACTTTGCTAGGAGTACTTACCAAATACTGCGGAGGTCATGGCATTCACTTGGCAATTTAACCTAGAAAGCTCTTCTGCCACCGGTTAAGTGCAGATTCGGTGTCTTCAGCCCATTTCAGCAATGTCCCCTTTTCAGTGTCCCAGTTGGCACGTTCCGTCTTGAATTCTTCTTTCAGTCGTTCTATGGAAGTTAAAGCGGCTCGAAGTTCATATTTGGCTTTGGAAGATTCTTCTTGGTGAGATTTGATACTTTCTTGAAGATCAGCAATCTGCGTCCGTTGATGGTTTATGTCAGCCTGCCAAAATCAAGAGGAGCATTTCAATATTTTATCAAAAGTCCCAAGCATACAACTGGTTCTACACTTGGCATTTGGGGACTAATGCGGATTAATTCTTTCTTACTGCTTACTCAAAGTCCCAAGGATTCATACAAGTTTCAATCCTGGAACTTGGGGGCTAATGCAGATTAATTCTTTCTTACTGCTTATTCAAAGTCCCAAGGATTCATACAAGTTTCAATCCTAGCACTTGGGGGCTAATGCGGATTAATTCTTTCTTACTGCTTATTCAAAGTCCCAAGGATTCATACAAGTTTCAATCCTGGCACTTGGGGGCTAATGTGTGTTTGTTCAAAAAACTTAAAAGTCAACAATGTGCAGTTTGGAAATTCAAAGTCCCGGTTTGTTTTACAAATTAAACCGACCCTTGGGGGCTACAGGATACAAGGCAGTGAAAATACAAAGATAAGGAGGAAAATGTTTACCTCATAAAGTTCCTTCATCAGATTTACCAAGTCAGCCTCATTATCTCGACTTGTATAAAGCCGGTTCAAGAAACCGGAATAAAAATCCTGGGCAGAAAGATTAGCATATTTTGACATATCAGTTTCCATCTTCCTCTTGCCCATTGAAATAAACTCATCCTTGGCAGTATGTTTTGCCAAGACAACTGGATCACCCGAAGCGGTATAAGCAGTGCCAGTAACAATAACGTCATCGTCTTTAGCTGGGCTTGGCGGATTAGCACTTGACTTCAGTGGATCAGCAGCCGGACTTGCAGGCATAGCATGTGGACTTGAGGTATCCTCATGTATGGCTGGATCAGCTTCCGGCGGATTAGCATTGATAGTTGGCTCTGGCAGGGTAAAATCATCCATGAGATTATCAAGATTTTTATCAAGATCCTCAGGAGCTTTCTCCGGCTCAACTTCACCGGTAGGGGCTGGTCCTGGCCTTCTTACTCAAACGAGCTTGAGCACTAATATTAAAACAAAGATTAGCATGGTCAACTGAGTTATGAAAGAGAAGGGAAGACTACACACTTACCCAGGGACGGTTTTCAGTGGAGGCAGCTGAGTGGTTGATGAACCGCCAGACAAATTAGAAGATGCCTGATAATTTGAATTAGATGAATTGAGAGGGCATCGGAAGAAACCTTTCAAAAGATAACATTTTTCCGAAGAACAAGCAACCTCTGGACGACGTCTCCGGTTTGGGGTATGAGGTAAACCGGAAGAAGTGACCTGTTGACCACTGTGCCGGGTTGTGCGACGCCCTTCGGTTTGCTGTGTCTTCAAAGAAAGTTTTTGATCCAAATGAGCAACAGGGTGAGGGCATTTCACTTTTCGAACTGCATGGCGAAATCGTTGAACCGGCACAAGTTCCGAGTCAGAAGAAAGACAAATTACCTCAACATGATCTGCATGGCTGGCCTCCGCATCATCCTGGAAATAATCATTGTCAGTAAAATATATGGATAGAAGTTAAGGGAGTCAAACTTTACCTCTTCAGCCGAGTCATCGACATCTTCTGGTGGTTCTGCTCAGCAGTTTTTTTTTTGGCAGCTTTCTTGATGACCTTGGTCTTACTACGAGGAGCCTTAGCTACTTTGTCTTGAGTTTTCTTTTTCCAAAAAGAGCTACTGGCCTATGGGATTGCACAAAAGTATTATTATAGCAGTGTCAAAGCAGAGAAGGATAAGGAAAAGTACAAGGTTCAAATATTTACCCCTGGCGGTTTGTTGGAGGCGTAAAAAGGACGCAGACCAATTTAAGTACATACGGCGAGCGGTTCGTCGAGTATTTTCTTTACACTTTCACTGACTTCATCGTCCGTCAGTTCTATTGAATTAAATCATTGAGGATCATTGGTATTGCCGGTGTATTCGAATATCAATCCGGGCCGGCGGCTTAAAGGAAGAATGCACCATGAAATCCAGCAACGGACGAGATCAACACCAGTTAAACCGTTGGCAAGAAGAGCCCGAAGTTTGGCGAGTTGAGGTGCATAGGCTTGTCGATCTTTGGCAGGCAATCTCTGAGGTATAGGGTGATTATTACTGAGCCGGTGCAGACGGTAGCCCGGCAAGGGATTCTCTTCAGCAGGGGCGGTATTCTGACAATAGAACCAGGTTTGGTTCCAGTCTTTTGGATGGCTATGAAGTTTGGCGTGAGGAAAATCAACCTCTTTCCTCTTTTGGATTGACACACCGCCAAGTTCAGTATTAGGTCCATCAGAAAATCCCGTCCGACGGTTTAAGTGAAAGAGATCTAGAAAGAGGTCGACAGTTGGTTCTTCTTGCAGATAAACCTCGCAGAATACTTGGAAATTGCATATGTTGGACACATAATTTGGTCCAATATCTTGAGGATGAAGTTGGAGCTTGGCAAGAACATCCCGGAATTTTTTTGATCCGGGAGGACTGAAACCTCGAGCTAAATGTTGCAAGAATATAATCACTTCTCCATCTTGAGGTTCAGGGGGGCACTCAGGGCCAGGAACTCGCCAATGGAGGACATTTTTTGAAGCCAAAGCGTCGGTGGTGATATATTCATTGATTTGTGTTTCTGTGATCCGAGACGGAACCCAGTTGCAAGAAGCAAATTGCTTCGTCATCTTACAAAGTCTGTAAAAGGAAAATGGACGGTTTACGATTGGCGGTTCATATGTGTTTGTCAAAATGTTAAACCGGCAATTCAAGGTATACGTATGAAGTGAACCGGGCATGGCTGTTCAAAGTCTAGATGGCGGTTTAAGAGAGGGCTAATGACATACGACGGATTATCAACACTAAAGGATAAATTGCCTTTTGGAGGCAGAATCCCAAGCTGGAAATTTGTTAAGTGTGGAACAAATAGGTTTTCACAAGTTGCAATTATTATTTTGGATCAAACGGTCGCTCTGGAAGGAAAAATTTCTAGACCTAAAACAGTGCATAGAAGTTCATACACTCAAAGAGGGCTTCCAAACAATGGAAATGAGATCTATTTTTATGCAAGATAAGCGCAAACAATTGCTCCAGTAGTTCTACGTTGTTTTTACAATCTAAACAGGGTATTGGGGGTGAAAACTAACAAGGGTTTTGTCACACCCTGCATTTTGTAACTCTTCATTTGCATGAAAAATTTGGACCAACAAAAACTTTTGCATTTGGCTTTTATTTGGAGTTGGTTTTCTCTCCGTGCTTTTCAAGTGCTCTTTAAAGTCAACACAACTCCACCTTCTATACTTCATCTCCTTGCCCCAAACTTCTGCCCAATGATCATGCCATGTGTATAGTACAATATAGTATTTTCTTACAAAAATAAATTGGCCAAATGGTATTTTTCAAAAATTAGTTTTCCAAAAACCCCTGAATTAAGAATTGTACTGCAAGTACTTAATTCAGGGCAGTAAAAACCTTTCAAAAAGTATATTTGAAACCTATTAGGTATAGGATCCACAAAAACCACAAACATATAATTTTAAAAGTTATTTTCCTATTTTATTTAAAGGCTTTTTCTTAAGGCCAGAAATGGTCTTTAATAGGTTAAAATTATTTTAATGTTTCAAAAATATTTGAGAAAATTTAGGGAAACTCCATAGACATATATTTTCCATATATATGAGTTTAAAAACATGGTCATATTCAAAATATTGGACAAAACCTCCCAAAACCATTTCTGCCCATTTCAAGGATTTGAAAATATTTCTACAGGAAATATTTTCATAAAAATCCAAGAAAAATCCAGCAAGTCACAAATGTATATTGTGATGATCTTGCAAAGCCTCACTTCAATCAAGATCATTTTGGTCCACCAAATGCCCCAAAACCCTCTCTGACCAGAACCAAATTTGAACAAGTTTGTACTACCAACTTTCTCTCCTTGACCCCAACTTTTGTGAGGATGTTCAAATCCACATATGAGGCCACTACACCAAGGGGTGCATCAAGGAGAAGTGATTTGCTCAATTAGATCTACACAAGTCCATTTCTGCTAATTTCTAGGGTTTGCCAAAGTTACATTGGCAACTTTTCCCAAATGAGCTCAAATTTGGTGGCACACCCTATTTCCAAGTGTCATTCCATCCTGTTAAGTATCATGGCAATTGGAGTTCATTTGCTTGCCCAAACCATTATCAAACACCTTCTGGCATTTTGCAAAAACCACTGTTTTGACCCCTTCCACTATTCTTGGTAAGCTCAACTTTTTACCACAGCCCCTTCTAGTCATATTCTACCTCCAGTAAGTTTTCCTAGCCCAAACTCAATTATCGGGGGGATGAAAACCTCTCTCTCCCTCTCTGGACAGCCACTTTCTCTCTCTCTCCCTCACCCTCTCTCCTCTTCTACTGGCTCTCCAGGGCATCCAATGCCCCTCTCCTCTTCTTTACTCCCCCCCTAGACCTGCTAGACACCAAAGGACGCGCTCACCATGCATAAAGAATGGCCATGCCGGCCATTTGGGCGCTCTGGAGCGTGCTACAGTGCGTTCCCGCACTATAGCCGCCCCCTTCCAGCCACCTACGGCCACCTCGGGCCTCCCCCCCGCGCTTGCCGATGCCCCTCGGCGTCCGCAACACGCTATGCAGTCGGCCCCCTCCTCTCTCCTCCTCCCCGCGCCTCCGCGCTAGCGAACAAGGGCCGCCCGAGCGCGCCAATGGTGCGGCTCACATGCGCGCACCCCTGACCTCTCCCCCACCTCCTCTCTCTATCTCACCCGACGTGGTCGACGTCCAGGAACACCCCAGACACCATGCCTGCTTCCCCCGAGCCCTACAGCGACGAGCGTGAGCTCGCCGGCGCATGGGTCTACGGGACCTTGCCGTTCGCCTATATAAAGGCCTCCCCGAGCCTCCCAATCACCACCACTCGCCCTCACCTACTCCAAAACCTCCCCCTGCACCCCCAGTTCCTCTCCAGAGCCGCCCGAGCTCGAGATCGAGCTCGAGCTCCACCGCTTCGGCTCGCCAGAGTTCGCGAGGTATAGGCCTCCCCCGCTCCTCCTTTGCCTCGATCTGGAACCCCTGCATCCCACTGATCGTTTGCCCTCTCTTCCCCGCCTCGTTTGCAGCTGGAAACGGCCGGAGCCGTCGACGCCCGAAGCTTCTCCGCCGCGAGACCTCATCGCCGACGAAGCAGGCAGCTCCGGTGACGCCCGCCACCTCCACCCGATCAGCGACGCAACGCTGAATCCAGCCGTGCCCTCGCCTGACCTCGCCGTGGCCTACACCGTCGCCGGTGAGCTCGCCGTCCCCTCTGGCCCAGGGTTGACGACGACGGCCATGGGGCCCGTCAGTCAGCCTCACATACTGACGGGTGGGCCCCACCCGTTAGGTTCAAACACGCACGCGCGCGCACCGGTTCGCTGCGTCGGCTGGAGGCGTATTTTCCAAATACGCCTTCGATGTGGCCGCCCTGCGTGGGCTGATTTCCCCTCTGGGCCTGCTGCGCTGCGGCTGTTCTGGCCCAGTTGCACAGTGCTGTTTCCCTTTTTCCTTTTTCTGGAAAATTGCAAAAATTCCACAGGATTAAATAATAATCCAAATGCAATAATTCCAACTCCCATATTTTTCTAAAAATCCCACCTATTTAATGGTGCAACTTTCATTCAAATCCAACCAACTTTTATGTACTGTTCAAATTTAAATTCAAATTTGAGCAGTTTAATCTCTGTTTGGAAATCCATATCCCCTCTTGTATTACTCCAAATCCAAAACTAAGAATTTTCCCCTTCTTAGATTTCCACCTAGTATTTTATAAAAATAAGTTGACATTTTTCTGAGCACTTTGGTTTTTCTGTTTTTATTATTGCCTTATTTTCTCGTTATTATTTTGCGACGATAGATTGCGTTGCTGACGAAGGAGTTGGACCAGAAGACTTTGAAGACCCAGAAGACCTTGTTGAGCCAGGCAAGAAGCCCTTCGACCATATCTATGAAACCCTTTTTATGCATTCCATATGGCACTTTATTATTGTTGCATCGGAATCATGATGAGAGGGGAGCCACTTTGGTGGGTTGCCCTCGTCCCCTCCTTATTGATACTTGCATTTGTGCATGACCCTACCTCCTTATGAGGGTTATGCCGGTGGGAGTAGATAGAATGCTAAAGTAGTGCTATGCAAAAAGGAACGGGTAAAAGCATGGTGATGGAGATAAAGCATTTTCAAAGGACTTTTCGAAAACCCCGTCGGGTGCCACTTATGCCCGAGGGAGATAATGAAATGGGTAACCACTTGATGACGAAGTGGTGTACCGAGGCAAGTGCGTGTGTTGTTTTCAAAAACGGACTAGATTTAAGATTTGTTGACTGTCCCAACCTCACATGCGCAACCACTCTACCCTTATATGGGAAAAGGGCATTATTGATTACTTAGGCCGATACTAGCTTGGAGCCCGCATTACTAGTGACGGGGGAGAGTTGGTGCTCTCTCTCGGGACGGGGTCGTGCCAGGTAGTGTTGGGGAATGCAGTAATTTCAAAAAATTTCCTACGCACACACAAGATCATGGTGATGCATAGCAACGAGAGGGGAGAGTGTTGTCTACGTACCCTCTTAGACCGCAATGGAAGCGTTGACGCAACGTAGAGGAAGTAGTCGTACGTCTTCCCGATCCGACCGATCCAAGCACCGTTACTCCGGCACCTCCGAGTTCTTAGCACACGTACAGCTCGATGACGCTCCCCGAGCTCCGATCCAGCAAAGCTTCGGGGATGAGTTTCGTCAGCACAACGGCGTGGTGACGATGATGATGTTCTACCGACGCAGGGCTTCGCCTAAGCACTACCACGATATGATCGATGTGGAATATGGTGGCAGGGGGCACCGCACACGGCTAAGGAACGATCACGTGGATCAACTTGTGTGTCTAGAGGTGCCCCCCTGCCCCCGTATATAAAGGATCCAAGGGGGGGTGTGGCCGGCCCTATGGTGGCGCGCAGGAGGAGTCCTACTCCTACCGGGAGTAGGACTCCCCCCCCCTGTTCCTTGTCCAACTAGGAGAAGTGGAGGGAGAATAGGAAAGGGGGGGCGCCGCCCCTCCCTCCTTGTCCAATTCGGACTAGGGGGAGAGGGGGCGCGCGGCCTGCCCTTGCAGCCCCTTCCTCTTCTCCACATTAGGCCCATGAGGCCCATTAACCCCCCGGGGGGTTCCGGTAACCCCCCGGTGCTCCGGTTTTATCCGATACTTCTCCGGAACCCTTCCAGTGTCCGAATATAGTCATCCAATATATCAATCTTTATGTCTCGACCATTTCGAGACTCCTCGTCATGTCTGTGATCACATCCGGGACTCTGTACTAACTTCGGTACATCAAAATGCATAAACTCATAATAACTGTCATCGTAACGTTAAGCGTGCGGACCCTACGGTTCGAGAACAATGTAGACATGACTGAGACACATCTCCGGTCAATAACCAATAGCGGGACCTGGATGCCCATATTGGCTCCTACATGTTCTACGAAGATCTTTATCGGTCAGACCGCATAACAACATACGTTGTTCCCTTTGTCATCGGTATGTTACGTGCCCGAGATTCGATCGTCGGTATCCAATACCTAGTTCAATCTCGTTACCGGCAAGTCTCTTTACTCGTTCCGTAATACATCATCTCGCAACTAACTCATTAGTTGTAATGCTTGCAAGGCTTATGTGATGTGCATTACCGAGAGGGCCCAGAGATACCTCTCCGACAATCGGAGTGACAAATCCTAATCTCGAAATACGCCAACCCAACATCTACCTTTGGAGACACCTGTAGAGCTCCTTTATAATCACCCATTTACGTTGTGATGTTTGGTAGCACACAAAGTGTTCCTCCGGCAAACGGGAGTTGCATAATCTCATAGTCATAGGAACATGTATAAGTCATGAAGAAAGCAATAGCAACATACTAAACGATCGGGTGCTAAGCTAATGGAATGGGTCATGTCAATCAGATCATTCACCTAATGATGTGATCCCGTTAATCAAATAACAACTCTTTGTTCATGGTTAGGAAACATAACCATCTTTGATTAACGAGCTAGTCAAGTAGAGGCATACTAGTGACACTAAGTTTGTCTATGTATTCACACATGTATTATGTTTCCGGTTAATACAATTCTAGCATGAATAATAAACACTTATCATGATATAAGGAAATAAATAATAACTTTATTATTGCCTCTAGGGCATATTTCCTTCAGTCTCCCACTTGCACTAGAGTCAATAATCTAGATTACATAGTAATGATTCTGACACCCATGGAGTCTTGGTGCTGATCATGTTTTGCTCGTGGAAGAGGCTTAGTCAACGGGTCTGCAACATTCAGATCCATATGTATCTTGCAAATCTCTATGTCTCCCACCTGGACTAGATCCCGAATGGAATTGAAGCGTCTCTTGATGTGCTTGGTTCTCTTGTGAAATCTGGATTCCTTTGCCAAGGCAATTGCACCAGTATTGTCACAAAAGATTTTCATTGGACCCGACGCACTAGGTATGACACCTAGATCGGATATGAACTCCTTCATCCAGACTCCTTCATTTGCTGCTTCCGAAGCAGCTATGTACTCTGCTTCACATGTAGATCCCGCTACGACGCTTTGTTTAGAACTGCACCAACTGACAGCTCCACTGTTTAATGTAAACACGTATCCAGTCTACGATTTAGAATCGTCCGGATCAGTGTCAAAGCTTGCATCAACGTAACCTTTTACGATGAGCTCTTTGTCACCTCCATATACAAGAAACATATCCTTAGTCCTTTTCAGGTATTTCAGGATGTTCTTGACCGTTGTCCAGTGATCCACTCCTGGATTACTTTGGTACCTCCCTGCTAAGCTTATAGCAAGGCACACATCAGGTCTAGTACACAGCATTGCATACATGATAGAGCCTATGGCTGAAGCATAGGGAACATCTTTCATTTTCTCTCTATCTTCTGCAGTGGTCGGGCATTGAGTCTGACTCAACTTCACACCTTGTAACACAGGCAAGAACCCTTTCTTTGCTTGATCCATTTTGAACTTTTTCAAAATCTTGTCAAGGTATGTGCTTTGTGAAAGTCCAATTAAGCGTCTTGATCTATCTCTATAGATCTTTATGCCTAATATGTAAGTAGCTTCACCGAGGTCTTTCATTGAAAAACTCTTATTCAAGTATCCCTTTATGCTATCCAGAAATTCTATATTATTTCCAATCAGTAATATGTCATCCACATATAATATCAGAAATGCTACAGAGCTCCCACTCACTTTCTTGTAAATACAGGCTTCTCCGAAAGTCTGTATAAAACCAAATGCTTTGATCACACTATCAAAACGTTTATTCCAACTCCGAGAGGCTTGCACCAGTCCATAAATGGATCATGGAGCTTGCACACTTTGTTAGCTCCCTTTGGATCGACAAAACCTTCCGGTTGCATCATATACAACTCTTCTTCCAGAAATCCATTCAGGAATGCAGTTTTGACATCCATCTGCAAATTTCATAATCATAAAATGCGGCAATTTCTAACATGATTCGGACAGACTTAAGCATCGCTACGGGTGAGAAGGTCTCATCGTAGTCAACTCCTTGAACTTGTCGAAAACCTTTTGCGACAAGTCGAGCTTTGTAGACAGTAATATTACCATCAGCGTCAGTCTTCTTCTTGAAGATCCATTTATTCTCAATTGCTTGCCGATCATCGGGCAAGTCAACCAAAGTCCATACTTTGTTCTCATACATGGATCCCATCTCAGATTTCATGGCTTCAAGCCACTTTGAGGAATCTGGGCTCACCATCGCTTCTTCATAGTTTGTAGGTTCATCATGATCTAGTAGCATGACTTCCAGAACTGGATTACCGTACCACTCTAGCGCGGATCTCACTCTGGTTGATCTACGAGGTTCAGTAGTATCTTGTTCTGAAGTTTCATGATCATTATCATTAACTTCCTCACTTATTGGTGTAGGTGTCGCAGAAATAGTTTTCTGTCATGTACAACTTTCCAATAAAGGAGCAGGTACAGTTACCTCGTCAAGTTCTACTTTCCTCCCACTCACTTCTTTCGAGAGAAACTCCTTCTCCAGAAAGTTTCCGAATTTAGCAACAAAAGTCTTGCCTTCGGATCTGTGATAGAAGGTGTACCCAATAGTTTCCTTTGGATATCCTATGAAGACACATTTCTCCGATTTGGGTTCGAGCTTATCAGGTTGAAGCTTTTTCACATAAGCATCACAGCCCCAAACTTTTAGAAATGACAACTTTGGTTTCTTGCCAAACCACAGTTCATAAGGCGTCATCTCAACGGATTTTTATGGTGCCCTATTTAACATGAATGCGGCCGTCTCTAGAGCGTATCCCCAAAATTATAGTGGTAAATTAGTAAGAGACATCATAGATTGCACCATATCTAGTAAAGTATGATTACGACGTTCGGACACACCATTACGCTGTGGTGTTCCGGGTGGCGTGAGTTGCGAAACTATTCCACATTTTTTCAAATGTACACCAAACTCGTAACTCAAATATTCTCCTCCACGATCAGATCGTAGAAACTTTATTTTCTTGTTACGATGATTTTCAACTTCACTCTGAAATTCTTTGAACTTTTCAAATGTTTCAGACTTATGTTTCATTAAGTAGATATACCCATATCTGCTTAAGTCATCTGTGAAGGTGAGAAAATAACGATATCCGCCACGAGCCTCAACATTCATCGGACCACATACATCTGTATGTATGATTTCCAATAAATCTGTTGCTTTCTCCATAGTACCGGAGAACGGTGTTTTAGTCATCTTGCCCATGAGGCACGGTTCGCAAGTACCAAGTGATTCATAATCAAGTGGTTCCAAAAGCCCATAAATATGGAGTTTCTTCATGCGCTTTACACCGATATGATCTAAACGGCAGTGCCATAAATAAGTTGCATTATCATTATCAACTCTGCATCTTTTGGCTTCTACATTATGAATATGTGTATCACTACTATCGAGATTCAATAAGAATAGACCACTCTTCAAGGGTGCATGACCATAAAAGATATTACTCATATAAATAGAACAACCATTATTCTCTAATTTAAATGAATAACCGTCTCACATTAAACAAGATCCAGATATAATGTTCATGCTCAACGCTGGCACCAAATAACAATTATTTAGGTCTAATACTAATCCCGAAGGTAGATGTAGAGGTAGCGTGCCGACCGCGATCACATCGACTTTGGAACTGTTTCCCACGCGCATCGTCACCTCGTCCTTAGCCAATCTTCGCTTAATCCATAGTCCCTGTTTCGAGTTGCAAATATTAGCAACAGAACCAGTATCAAATACCCAGGTGCTACTGCGAGCATTAGTAAGGTACACATCAATAACATGTATATCACATATACCTTTGTTCACCTTGCCATCCTTCTTATCCGCCAAATACTTGGGGCAGTTCCGCTTCCAGTGACCAGTCTGCTTGCAGTAGAAGCACTCAGTTTCAGGCTTAGGTCCAGACTTAGGTTTCTTCTCTTGAGCAGCAACTTGCTTGCCGTTCTTCTTGAAGTTCCCCTTCTTCTTCCCTTTGCCCTTTTTCTTGAAACTAGTGGTCTTGTTGACCATCAACACTTGATGCTCCTTTTTGATTTCTACCTCCGCAGCTTTCAGCATTGCGAAGAGCTCGGGAATAGTCTTGTTCATCCCTTGCATATTATAGTTCATCACGAAGCTCTTGTAGCTTGGTGGTAGTGATTGGACAATTCTGTCAATGACGCAATCATCTGGAAGATTAACTCCCATCTAAATTAAGTGATTATTATACCCAGACATTTTGAGTATATGCTCACTGACAGAACTGTTCTCCTCCATCTTGCAGCTATAGAACTTATTGGAGACTTCATATCTCTCAATCCAGGCATTTGCTTGAAATATTAACTTCAACTCCTGGAACATCTCATATGCTCCATGACGTTCAAAACGTCGTTGAAGTCCCGATTCTAAGCCATAAAGCATGGCACACTGAACTATCGAGTAGTCATCAGCTTTGCTCTGCCAGACGTTCATAACATCTAGTGTTGCTCCAGCAGCAGGCCTGGGACCCAACGGTGTTTCCAGGACGTAATTCTTTTGAGCAGCAATGAGGATAATCCTCAAGTTACGGACCCAGTCCATGTAATTGCTACCATCATCTTTCAACTTTGCTTTCTCAAGGAACGCATTAAAATTCAACGGAACAACAGCACGAGCCATCTATCTACAATCAAACATAAACAAGCAAGATACTATCAGGTACTAAGTTCATGATAAATTTAAGTTCAATTAATCAAATTACTTAAGAACTCCCACTTAGATAGACATCCCTCTAATCCTCTAAGTGATCACGTGATCCAAATCAACTAAACCATGTCCGATCATCACGTGAGATGGAGTAGTTTCATTGGTGAACATCACTATCTTGATCATATCTACTATATGATTCACGCTCGACCTTTCGGTCTCCGTGTTCCGAGGCCATATCTGTATATGCTTGGCTCGTCAAGTATAACCTGAGTATTCCGCGTGTGCAACTGTTTTGCACCCGTTGTATTTGAACGTAGAGCCTATCACACCCGATCATCACATGGTGTCTCAGCACGAAGAACTTTCGCAGCGGTGCATACTCAGGGAGAACACTTCTTGATAATTAGTGAGAGATCATCTTATAATGCTACCCTCAATCAAAGCAAGATAAGATGCAAAAAAGATAAACATCACATGCAATCAATATAAGTGATATGATATGGTCATCATCATCTTGTGCCTGTGATCTCCATCTCCGAAGCACCGTCATGATCACCATCTTCACCGGCGTGACACCTTGATCTCCATCGTAGCATCGTTGTCGTCTCGCCAATCTTATGCTTCCATGACTATCGCTACCGCTTAGTGATAAAGTAAAGCATTACATCGCGATTGCATTGCATACAATAAAGTGACAACCATATGGCTCCTGCCAGTTGCCGATAACTTGGTTACAAAACATGATCATCTCATACAATAAAATTTAGCATCATGTCTTGACCATATCACATCACAACATGCCCTGCAAAAACCAGTTAGACGTCCTCTACTTTGTTGTTGCAAGTTTTACGTGGCTGCTACGGGCTTAAGCAAGAACCAATATCACCTACGCATCAAAACCACAACGATAGTTTGCCAAGTTGATGCCGTTTTAACCTTCGCAAGGACAGGGCGTAGCCACACTTGGTTCAACTAAAGTTGGAGAAACAGTCACCCGCAAGCCACCTTTGTGCAAAGCACGTCGGGAGAACCGGTCTCGCGTAAGCGTACGCGTAATGTCGGTCCGGGCCGCTTCATCCAACAATACCGCCGAACCAAAGTATGACATGCTGGTAGGCAGTATGACTTATATCGCCCACAACTCACTTGTGTTCTACTCGTGCATATAACATCAAACCATAAAACCTAGGCTCTGATGCCACTGTTGGGGAACGCAGTAATTTCAAAAAAATTCCTACGCACATGCAAGATCATGGTGATGCATAGCAACAAGAGGGGAGAGTGTTGTCTACGTACCCTCGTAGACCGCAATGGAAGCGTTGACGCAACGTAGAGGAAGTAGTCATACGTCTTCCCGATTCGACCGATCCAAGCACCGTTACTCCGGCACCTCCGAGTTCTTAGCACACGTACAGCTCGATGACGCTCCCCGGGCTCCGATCCAGCAAAGCTTCGGGGATGAGTTTCGTCAGCACAACAGCGTGGTGACGATGATGGTGTTCTACCGACGCAGGGCTTCGCCTAAGCACTACAACGATATGATCGAGGTGGAATATGGTGGCAGGGGGCACCGCACACGGCTAAGGAACGATCACGTGGATCAACTTGTGTGTCTAGAGGTGCCCCCCTGCCCCCGTATATAAAGGATCCAAGGGGGTTGCGGCCGGCCCTATGGTGGCGCGCAGGAGGAGTCCTACTCCTACCGGGAGTAGGACTCCCCCCCCCCCCCCGTTCCTTGTCCAACTAGGAGAAGTGGAGGGAGAATAGGAAAGGGGGGCGCCGCCCCTCCCTCCTTGTCCAATTCGGACTAGGGGGAGAGGGGGCGCGCGGCCTGCCCTTGCAGCCCCTTCCTCTTCTCCACATTAGGCCCATGAGGCCCATTAATCCCCCGGGGGGTTCCGGTAACCCCCCGGTGCTCCGGTTTTATCCGATACTTCTCCGGAACCCTTCCGGTGTCTGAATATAGTCATCCAATATATCAATCTTTATGTCTCGACCATTTCGAGACTCCTCGTCATGTTCGTGATCACATCCGGGACTCCGAACTAACTTTGGTACATAAAAATGCATAAACTCATAATAACTGTCATCGTAACGTTAAGCATGCGGACCCTACGGTTCGAGAACAATGTAGACATGACTGAGACACATCTCCGGTCAATAACCAATAGCGGGACCTGGATGCCCATATTGGCTCCTACATGTTCTACGAAGATCTTTATCGGTCAGACCGCATAACAACATACGTTGTTCCCTTTGTCATCGGTATGTTACTTGCCCGAGATTCGATCGTCGGTATCCAATACCTAGTTCAATCTCGTTACCGGGAAGTCTCTTTACTCGTTCTGTAATACATCATCTCGCAACTAACTCATTAGTTGTAATGCTTGCAAGGCTTATGTGATGTGCATTACCGAGAGGGCCCAGATATACCTCTCCGACAATCGGAGTGACAAATCCTAATCTCGAAATACGCCAACCCAACATCTACCTTTGGAGACACCTGTAGAGCTCCTTTATAATCACCCATTTACGTTGTGACGTTTGGTAGCACACAAAGTGTTCCTCCGGCAAACGGGAGTTGCATAATCTCATAGTCATAGGAACATGTATAAGTCATGAAGAAAGCAATAGCAACATACTAAACGATCGGGTGCTAAGCTAGTGGAATGGGTCATGTCAATCAGATCATTCACCTAATGATGTGATCCCGTTAATCAAATAACAACTCTTTGTTCATGGTTAGGAAACATAACCATCTTTGATTAACGAGCTAGTCAAGTAGAGGCATACTAGTGGCACTAAGTTTGTCTATGTATTCACACATGTATTATGTTTCCGGTTAATACAATTCTAGCATGAATAATAAACATTTATCATGATATAAGGAAATAAATAATAACTTTATTATTGCCTCTAGGGCATATTTCCTTCAGGTAGGGTGGCGAAGAACATTTTTATGGGGCACCGGACACACCGTTTGTACCCCGTGCGAGTGGTATGTGATGAATATAGGAGCGAGGCTCCACAATTTTAAGTGGTGAAATGTTGGGCACGGGGGTTACTACCAATCGAGTGGACTCCATGTTAGTGTCGTCTAGGGAAAGATAGTGATCGGGTGCTTACCCCGGGTACTTGAGGTACCGCGGGTCGTGGATGACACGAAAGTTCCCCGGATCTTGTGGGTAAAGTGTGCAACCTCTGCAGAGTGTAAAACTATTCGAATAGCCGTGTCCACGGTCAAGGATAGTTGAGCGGTGCTGCTTAAACTACGTCCACACGTTTTCAAACCAGCGTGAGTGTTTGGATAAGTGGGAAAAACTACTCGGGTCAAGTCAAAGGACTTGCCATGATTGAGTTGGGTTGGTGCCCACTCCTTTTATGATGATACCACTACTTGGGTCAAGTCAGAGGACTTTACATGATTAAGTTGGGTTGGTGCCCACTCTATCTATGTTGATATCTGTAACCTGTCCTTATGGTTACTTGAATTCTCCTGATGCATGTCTTACGAGTTGTTGAACATGTCATTGCACTCAAAAACTAGCTTTCCGCAAAATTTACCTATATCATGCATTGTTGTACCTTGAACCAAAACATGGGTTGCTTGCGAGTACATTCAAAGTACTCATTGGCTTGCCACTGGTTATTTAGTTGGCCAGGCATGGAAGAACAGGAGTTCGAAGAAGAGTTCTTTGAAGATGATCATGCGAACTAGGACGTTTCCCAGTCAGAATGCCTGTAGGGTTAAGGCAGATGGCATGGGCTCTACTTATCGACGAAGATCTCCGCTGCTTAAGTTTCATTTGATGTTCAGCCCTTAAGGCTTTATCTATGTAAGACTTGACCATAATGGTCATGATTTGTGTAAGACGGTATGTATGGATGTAAGACTCTTGTTATTCAGCTTCTGTGTGTTCAGTGAGCATTGATCTATGGGATCACTGTACACGTGCATTCGGTGGTCTCGACTTATGAGTCGGGGTCCCCACAGGTTTGCATCGGGCAGCGATGACCGCCGACGAACTCAACAAAAAGTTCCAATGCAGATCTGAGAAGGGGAAGGAGAAGAACTCACGGATGTGGATGAGCTGCGGAGGTTCGCCGTTGATTTCTGGTCAGAGTCAGGTCGATGCAGCGGCCTGAGTCGGTGCGGACTGGAAGATCAACGACGGCGGCGGCGGCGATACTTGAGGTCTTCGAGTCGTGAGGAGGAAGACGATGCGGTTTGGAAAGGGAGAAAATGGAAGGCACCCCGGTTTTATTTATAAGGAAGTGGGATAAAACAGAAGGCGCAAAAATCGAGGAATCGGAGGCGGCAAAAGAGGATGCAGTTGTCGCCTCGATCTTCGGGAATTAATTAAAGAGAAGGGAATCTTTATAAAACGTTTTTATACAGGAATGACGTCACAATGATTTACTACAGTAACATAACATGACGTCATGGCGATTCATCAAAGTTCACAGGGAGAAGACAATATGGCGGTTTACGAGAATTGCCAGAAGTTCAAGGATTGAAGACTGACATGAACAGGTTCAAATCAATCTGGGGCCTAATGTTGAGGATATAACCACTTAGGGTAAACCACCCAGGAGGGGCCGGTTCACCTTCAGTTATACTGAAGCCCAAGGAAACCCAGAAGATGGCGCTTTACGGATGAAGCTTAGAGGCCCAGAGCCCGCAGGCGGTTTAGGGCCCATGATAGTAAACATGGGTTGCTTGCGAGTAAATTCAAAGTACCTTGAACCAAAACATGGGTTGCTTGCGAGTACATTCAAAGTACTCATTGGCTTGCCACTGGTTATTTAATTGGCCAGGCATGGAAGAACAGGAGTTCAAAGAAGAGTTCTTTGAAGACGATCATGCGAACTAGGACGTTTCCCAGTCAGAATGCCTGTAGGGTTAAGGAAGATGGCATGGGCTCTACTTATCGACGAAGATTTCCGCTGCTTATGTTTCATTTGATGTTCAGCCCTTAAGGCTTTATCTATGTAAGACTTGACCATAATGGTCATGATTTGTGTAAGACGGTATGTATGGATGTAAGACTCTTGTTATTCAGCTTCTGTGTGTTCAGTGAGCATTGATCTCTGGGATCACTGTACACGTGCATTCGGTGGTCTCGACTTATGAGTCAGGGTCCCCACAGAGCTGGTATCTGAGCCATCCTGACTATAGGAAGCCTTAGTTAGCATGGGCGTTAGTTAGCTTGAGACCATCTAAACTTCTCTTCTTTTCTAAAGCTTACCCAGCCCAAGATATATTTCCCTTATTGACCTCTCCCAGTCAACCTTTGTAGATGGCTGCCGTACTTGAAGACTTCCTGACCACAGGATTTCCCGTGCTTCTCGAGGATAGCCTCAAGAAGTGCCAGTACCACCGAACCCCCATTTTCACCTACCATGAGCATTGGATCAATGATACTGAGACGGAGTATCATGTGGAAGTAATCGTGAAGGCCAATGACTCCCCAACAAGCTGGTTCTTCGAGGGACCCCAGATGGCAACACTAGTCCTTGCCGTCAAGACGGCAACCCTCAAGGCACTCACCCGCCTCCGAGACCTTCTTCCAGAGATGGCAGACGAGTTGGCAACCCGTTTCTTGCCTTATCAGAAGGAAGGTGAGGATGAGAGAAGTGCACCAGCTCCACCATTAGAAGAAGGACTTCCACTCCGATTCCAGACTTACTTCAGCCTTTGTACCGATAGTTTGGCACAACGCTTGGCCTCTGAATCAATAGAACTCCGAAAGGAACTTCATGAGACCAAGGCACTTCTTCTTCAAGCACAAGGGAAGAAGGATAGGATCAAGAAGGAAGGTGCTCCCCCTGGACAACCCGCAATTGCATACAGAGGCGGAAGACCCCCGAAGGATGGAGAACCACCACAACAACACCGCATGAGCGCAAAGGAATACCGCAAGCTCTTCGCACCTCCAGCAAAGCAACGCCGTGTTGAGCTCCTCCACTCCCCCACCCCTTCAAGTGAAGAGGAAAGTCAGGCCGCCGATGACGAGGAGGAAGACCCAGAAGAGCCAGACTACGCGACCGAGCATAACACCACCTAGGCATCATTCGCAACCCGGATATGCCCGTTAGTAACCCCTACGGTAGGATAGATTGTGTACCCCTATGCGAAGTCGAGTCCTTGTAATGGTTCATATGAAACCATGTAGTATTGTGTTTGCTTTTGATGTGTTTGATGGACGTCGTACTTTCCTTCGGGAACTTGTAAGCGACTACATCACCCATTTGGATTTTAATGAATGTGTTTGGCCTTTTTGGCCCTTGCATAAAAACAATTAGTGTCATACCAACCCCCTTACTAGGCGTCCCATCTATATTGCTTTCCCCATCTTTCCCAATCATGAGACCTTGACCGCTCCAACAGGATGCCTGTTGTAACTCGTACTGGTACCTCTACCCAGCAGCCAGAAGCCGGAGAAGGAGCCAGTCAGGACCAAACCCAAGGACAAGCTCCACCACCGCCACCACCTCCAAGCATGGACATGGCTCAGCTTCTCCAAGCCTTCCGAGAGGAACGCGAAGCCAACACTGCAGCCCTCCAGATGATCGCTCAAGCTGTCAACCGCCAGCCGACGGGAAACGACAATGCACGTTCCACGTTGGTGGAGTTCAAGAAGCATGCACCACCCACCTTCATCGAGACTGCTGAACCCCTGGATGCAGATGACTGGGTCCGCACCATTGAGGATCTGCTGGAACTAGTCGGATGCACTGAGGACCGTGAGAAGGTGGCATATGCTGCTCACTGTCTCGGGGGCACTGCTAGAGCTTGGTGGGATGGATTCAAGGCCATGCATGCTGAGCAAAACATCACTTGGAATAACTTCAAGGCAGAATTCTGCAAGGCCCACATTCCCTCCGGAATCATGGCCATCAAGAAGCGTGAGTTCCGAGCCCTGAAGCAAGGTAGCAACACTGTCAAGGAGTACATGCAGAAGTTCAGTGTTCTCTCAAGGTATGCCCGTGAAGATGTCAGCACTGATGCTGCCAAAAGGGAGCGCTTCATGGAAGGCCTTAACCAGACTCTGCAGTACTCGCTTGTTGTGTGTGACTGCCCGACCTTTCCTGATCTGGTGAACAAGGCACTCATGCTTGAAGACAAGCGACGTGCTTTGGATGACACCCGAAAGCGCAAGATGATCAGCAAGGGTAGCTCCAGCAACTAGAAGCCTCGCCCGTGGCAGCCAGCCCCGGTCAAGCCAACCTATCAGCAGCCAAGAGCTCCCGCACCCCGCACCAACTATCCACCTCAGCAGTACTCCAACCCCAGGCCAGCCTACAACAAGCCCAATAACAATGCCGGCAGGAGCAGCAACCCCAATCAAGTCACTTGCTTCGGATGTGGTCAGGCAGGACACTACTCCAAGAATTGCCCCAACAAGAAGCCCGACGCACCGCGCCCCAATGCGCAGAACCCAGGACAAGGCCGTGGAATGCCACCAAGGAACCAAGCTCCCCGCAACCCGCCCAACAACGGCAAGGGTTGTGTGAATCATGTCACTGCAGAAGAAGCCCAGGAAGACCCGGACGTCGTGCTGGGTACGTTCCTTGTCAACTCAACACCTGCAACTGTCTTGTTTGATTCTGGAGCCACACATTCATTTATCACCCAAAAGTTTGCATTAAAAAGTGGCATGACCCCTACACCCCTAAATAACCCCATGGTGGTACAAACCCTCGGAGCAGAGTTGAGAGCCAAGATAGGATGTAAAGGAGTCGGGATTGTCATTAATGGGGTAGACTTCCAAGCAGACCTTATCATCTTAAGATCGCAAGGCTTGGATGTGATCTTAGGAATGAATTGGCTCATCAAGCACCAAGGCTTGCTAGATTGTGCCAACCGGACCGTCACTGTAACCAATGACCAAGGAGTCGAAGTTAGATATGCCTCCAACCCCTCCTCTGCTCAAGCCACCCAAGTAAACTCTCTGTTAGAAGTTGGACTGGAGCAAGTGCCGGTAGTATGCGAGTACCCCGATGTCTTTCCTGATGAGCTACCGGGAATGCCTCCTGACCGAGACATTGAGTTCATCATCGAGCTCATACCCGGAGCAGGACCCATCTATCAGAAGCCTTATAGAATGGGATCGGAAGAGTTAGCAAAATTGAAGAAGCAACTGGAAGAGCAGTTGAGGAAGGGATTTATCTGCCCTAGTGCCTCCCCTTGGGGATCACCTGTTCTGTTTGTGGCAAAGAAGGACGGTACCATTCGCTTATGCATTGACTACCGCTCCCTCAATGAAGTTACAATCAAAAACAAGTATCCACTTCCCAAGATTGAAGATCTGTTTGATCAACTCAATGGGGCCAAGGTGTTCTCCAAGATTGATCTCAGATCTGGGTACTACCAGCTGAAAATCAGACCCCAAGATATTCCAAAGACGACATTTGTAACCAGATATGGCCTGTATGAGTGCACGGTCATGTCCTTTGGATTGACCAATGCCCCAGCTTACTTCATGTATCTCATGAATAAGGTCTTCATGGAATATTTGGACAAGTTTGTCGTTGTCTTCATTGATGACATTCTTGTCTTTTCGAAGACGGAAGAAGAGCACGAGCAACACTTGAGGATGGTCCTAGATAAGTTTCGAGAGCACCAACTGTATGCCAAGTTCAGCAAGTGCGAATTTTGGCTGCGCGAAGTTGGATTCTTGGGTCATGTTTTGACTGAAGAAGGATTGTCGGTCAATCCCACTAAGATTGAAGCCGTGACTGAATGGCAATCCCCAAGCAATGTGAAGGAAGTCAGAAGCTTCCTCGGACTCGCGGGGTATTACCGCAAGTTCGTTGAAGGATTCTCAAGCATTGCCTGACCCATGACTCAGCTCTTGAAGAAGGACAAGAAGTTTGAATGGACGCCGAAATGTGAAGAGAGCTTCCAAGAACTGAAGAAGAGACTGACCACCGCCCCAGTTCTGGCCACACCAGATATACACAAGGAGTTTGTGATATATTGTGATGCGTCAAGAACCGGACTGGGAGGTGTTCTGATGCAAGGAGGTAGAGTCGTAGCTTACCTTTCAAGGCAACTATGGCCTCATGAAGAGAACTATGCTACTCATGACCTTGAGTTGGCAGATGTAGTTCATGCCCTGAAAACATGGCGACATTACCTGGATCACAAAAGTCTGAAGTATATTTTCACTCAAAAGGAATTGAACATGAGGCAAAGAAGGTGGCTAGAGTTGATCAAGGATTATGACCTCAGTGTTCAATATCACCCTGGAAAGGCTAATGTGGTAGCAGACACATTAAGCAGAAAGGCTTGTTCCTTGAATGCTATGCTTAAGGAGAGGCTACCCGCCTTGTATGAAGAACTTGAAAACTTCGGGTTGGAACTGGTTGCACCAGGATTGTTAGCCAACCTTGAAGTCAAGCCTACCCTGATGGATGATATTAAGGAAGCTCAGAAGGGACACAAAAGTATTGAAGGCATCAAGAGGAAGATCAAGGCAGGCAAGGCCCCAGGATTCTCAGAGGATGAGCAAGGAATTGTGTGGTTTGGGAATCGCATTTGCGTACCCAACAAGATTGAGCTCAAGAATTTGATCTTGCAAGAGGCTCATGACACCTCGTATTCCATCCACCCCGGAGGAACCAAGATGTATCAAGACCTGAAGGAAAGATTCTGGTGGCATGGCATGAAAAGGGAGATTGCCACCTATGTTGCAAAGTGTGATGTATGTCAAAGGGTCAAAGCTGAATATCAGCGACTTGCTGGATTGCTCCAACCACTCAAGGTTCCCTAGTGGAAATGGGATAAAGTTGGAATGGATTTCATCACTGGACTACCTAGGTCAAACAAGGGACATGACTCCATCTGGGTCATAGTCGATCAGTTGACTAAAGTAGCCCATTTCATTCCTGTGAAGACCACTTATGATGGCAACCAGCTAGCAACTCTATACATCAACAGAATCGTGAGTCTTCATGGTGTTCCCAAGGAGATTGTGTCAGACCGAGGAACCCAGTTTACCTCAAGGTTCTGGAAGAAGTTCCAAGAGGCCATGGGAACCAAGTTGTCCTTCAGCACTGCTTTCCACCCACAGACCGGAGGCCATACAGAACGAGTGAATCAGATACTCGAAGACATGCTCCGAGCCTGTGTCTTAGCATATGGAGCTAAGTGGGAAGATTGCCTCCCTTTCGTCTAGTTCTCCTACAACAACAGTTATCAGTCAAGCCTTCAGATGGCACCATTTGAGGCGTTGTATGGGCGCAAGTGCCGCACACCCCTCAATTGGTCAGAAACCGGAGAAGGACTAATATTTGGGCCTGAGATCCTCCGTGAAGCAGAAGAGCAAGTTCAGCTAGTCAGAGAACAACTGAAGGCCGCTAAGTCCAGACAGAAGAGCTATGCTGACACTCGTCGCCGACAAGTAGCCTTCCAAGTCGGAGACCATGTATACCTACGAGTGACTCCTCTTAAGGGAACCAAGCATTTCCACGTTAAGGGAAAACTCGCACCAAGATTTATCGGCCCCTTCGAGATCACCGCACGACGTGGAGAAGTGGCTTACCAGCTGGAACTACCACCTGAACTATCCGATGTGCACAACGTATTCCACATGTCACAACTTCGGAAGTGTCTCCAAGTCCCAGCCAAGCCTAATCTTTACAAGGATGTCAAGCACCATGCCATTGACCTTCAGCCTGATTTGACTTACCGTGAGAGGCCCGTCCGCATCTTGGATGAGGCTGCGTAACGCACTCGAAGCCGCACGATCAAGTACTTCAAGGTCCAGTGGAGCAACCACACTGAAGCAGAAGCAACCTGGGAACGTGAAGACTACCTTAGATCCGAGTTTCCGTATCTCTTTAAAGTCTAGTTTAGGAATCTCGGGGACGAGATTCTTGTAAGGGGGGTAGGTCTGTCACACCCTACATTTTGTAACTCTTCATTTGCATGAAAAATTTGGACCAACAAAAACTTTTGCATTTGGCTTTTATTTGGAGTTGGTTTTCTCTCTGTGCTTTTCAAGTGCTCTTTAAAGTCAACACAACTCCACCTTCTATACTTCATCTCCTTGCCCCAAACTTCTGCCCAATGATCATGCCATGTGTATAGTACAATATAGTATTTTCTTACAAAAATAAATTGGCCAAATGGTATTTTTCAAAAATTAGTTTTCCAAAAACCCCTGAATTAAGAATTGTACTACAAGTACTTAATTTAGGGCAGTAAAAACCTTTCAAAAAGTATATTTGAAACCTATTAGGTATAGGATCCACAAAAACCACAAAAAATATAATTTTAAAAGTTATTTTCCTATTTTATTTAAAGGCTTTTTCTTAAGTCCAGAAATGGTCTTTAATAGGTTAAAATTATTTTAATGTTTCAAAAATATTTGAGAAAATTTAGGGAAACAACTGGACATATATTTTCCATATATATGAGTTTAAACACATGGTCATGTTCAAAATATTGGACAAAACCTCCCAAAACCATTTCTTCCCATTTCAAGGATTTGAAATATTTCTACAGGAAATATTTTCATAAAAATCCAAGAAAAATCCAGCAAGTCACAAATGCATATTGTGATGATCTTGCAAAGCCTCACTTCAATCAAGATCATTTTGGTCCACCAAATGCCCCAAAACCCTCTCTGACCAGAACCAAATTTGAACAAGTTTGTACTACCAACTTTCTCTCCTTGACCCCAACTTTTGTGAGCATGTTCAAATCCCCAAATGAGGCCACTACACCAAGTTGTGCATCAAGGAGAAGTGATTTGCTCAATTAGATCTACACAAGTCCATTTCTGCTAATTTCTAGGGTTTGCCAAAGTTACATTGGCAACTTTTCCCAAATGAGCTCAAATTTGGTGGCACACCCTATTTCCAAGTGTCATTCCATCCTGTTAAGTATCATGGCAATTGGAGTTCATTTGCTTTCCCAAACCATTATCAAACACCTTCTGACATTTTGCAAAAACCACTGTTTTGACCCCTTCCACTATTCTTGGTAAGCTCAACTTTTTACCACAGCCCCTTCTAGTCATATTCTACCTCCAGTAAGTTTTCCTAGCCCAAACTCAATTATTGGGGGGATGAAAACCTCTCTCTCCCTCTCTGGACAGCCACTTTCTCTCTCTCCCTCACCCTCTCTCCTCTCCTACTGGCTCTCCAAGCCATCCAATGCCCCTCTCCTCTTCTTTACTCCCCCCTAGACCTGTTAGACACCAAAGGACGCGCTCACCATGCATAAAGAATGGCCATGCCGGCCATTTGGGTGCTCTGGAGCGTGCTACAGTGCGTTCCCGCACTGTAGCCGCCCCCTTCCAGCCACCTCCGGCCACCTCGGGCCTCCCCCGCGCGCCTGCCGATGCGCCTCGGCGTCCGCAACACGCTACGCGGTCGGCCCCCTCCTCTCTCCTCCTCCCCGCGCCTCCGCGCTAGCGAACAAGGGCCGCCCGAGCGCGCCAATGGTGCAGCTCACACACGCGCACCCCTGACCTCTCCCCCACCTCCTCTCTCTATCTCACCCGACATGGTCGATGTCCAGGAACACCCCAGACACCACGCCTGCTTCCCCCGAGCCCTGCAGCGACGAGCGTGAGCTCGCCGGCGCATGGGTCTACAGGACCTCGTCGTTCGCCTATATAAAGGCCTCCCCGAGCCTCCCAATCACCACCACATGCCCTCACCTACTCCAAAACCTCCCCCTGCACCCCCAGTTCCTCTCCAGAGCCGCCCGAGCTCGAGATCGAGCTCGAGCTCCACCGCTTCGGCTCGCCGGAGTTCGCGAGGTATAGGCCTCCCCCGCTCCTCCTTTGCCTCGATCTGGAACCCCTGCATCCCACTGATCGTTTCCCCTCTCTTCCCCGCCTCGTTTGCAGCCGGAAACGGCCGGAGCCGTCGACGCCCGAAGCTTCTCCGCCGCAAGACCTCGTCGCCGGCGAACCAAGTAGCTCCGGTGACGCCCGCCACCAACACCCGATCGGCGACGCAACGCTGAGTCCAGCAGTGCCCTCGCCCGACCTCGCCGTGGCCTACGCCGTCGCCGGTGAGCTCGCTGTCCCCTCTGGCCCAGGGTTGACAACGACGGCCGTGGGGCCCGTCAGTCATCCTCACATACTGACAGGTGGGCCCCACCCGTCAGGTTCAAACACGCACGCGCGCGCACCGGTTCGCTGCGTCGGCTGGAGGCGTATTTTCCAAATACGCCTTCGACGTGGCCGCCCTGCGTGGGCTGATTTCCCCTCTGGGCCTGCTGCGCTGTGGCTGTTCTGGCCCAGTTGCACAGTGTTGTTTCCCTTTTTCCTTTTTCTGGAAAATTGCAAAAATTCCACAGGATTAAATAATAATCCAAATGCAATAATTCCAACTCCCATATTTTTCTAAAAATCCCACCTATTTAATGGTGCAACTTTCATTCAAATCCAACCAACTTTTATGTACTGTTCAAATTTAAATTCAAATTTGAGCAGTTAAATCTCTGTTTGGAAATCCATATCCCCTCTTGTATAACTCCAAATCCAAAACTAAGAATTTTCCCCTTCTTAGATTTCCACCTAGTATTTTATAAAAATAAGTTGACTTTTTTTTGAGCACTTTGGTTTTTCTGTTTTTATTATTGCCTTATTTTCTCGTTATTATTTTGTGACGATAGGTTGCGTTGCTGACGAAGGAGTTGGACCAGAAGACTTTGAAGACCCAGAAGACCTTGTTGAGCCAGGCAAGCAGCCCTTCGACCATGTCTATGAAACCCTTTTTATGCATTCCATATGGCACTTTATTATTGTTGCATCGGAATCATGATGGGAGAGGAGCCACTTTGGTGGGTTGCCCTCGTCCCCTCCTTATTGATACTTGCATTTGTGCATGACCCTACCTCCTTATGAGGGTTATGCCGGTGGGAGTAGATAGAATGCTAAAGTAGTGCTATGCAAAAAGGGACGGGTAAAAGCATGGTGATGGAGACAAAGCATTTTCAAAGGACTTTTCGAAAACCCCGTCGGGTGCCACTTATGCCCGAGGGAGATAATGAAATGGGTAACCACTTGATGACGAAGTGGTCTACTGAGGCAAGTGCGTGTGTTGTTTTCGAAAACGGATTAGATTTAAGATTTGTCGACTGTCCCAAACTCACATGCGCAACCACTCTACCCTTATATGGGAAATGGCATTATTGATTACTTAGGCCGATACTAGCTTGGAGCCCGCATTACTAGTGACGGGGGAGAGTTGGTGCTCTCTCTCGGGACGGGGTCGTGCCAGGTAGGGCGTCCAAGAACATTTTTATGGGGCACCGGACACACCGTTGGTACCCCGTGCCAGTGGTATGTGATGAATATAGGAGCGAGGCTCCATAATTTTAAGTGGTGAAATGTGGGGCACGGGGGTTACTACCAATCGAGTGGACTCCATGTTAGTGTCGTCTAGGGAAAGATAGTGATCGGGTGCTTACCCCGGGTACTTGAGGTACCGCGGGTCATGGATGACACGAAAGTTCCCCGGATCTTGTGGGTAAAGTGTGCAACCTCTGCAGAGTGTAAAACTATTCGAATAGCCTTGTCCACGGTCAAGGACAGTTGGGCGGTGCTGCTTAAACTACGTCCACACGTTTTCAAACCAGCATGAGTGTTTGGATAAGTGGGAAAAACTACTCGGGTCAAGTCAAAGGACTTGACATGATTGAGTTGGGTTAGTGCCCACTCCTTTTATGATGATACCACTACTTGGGTCAAGTCAGAGGACTTGACATGATTAAGTTGGGTTGGTGCCCACTCTATCTATGTTGATATCTGTAACCTGTCCTTATGGTTACTTGAATTCTCCTGATGCATGTCTTACGAGTTGTTGAACATGTCATTGCACTCAAAAACTAGCTTTCCGCAAAATTTACCTATATCATGCATTGTTGTACCTTGAACCAAAACATGGGTTGCTTGCGAGTACATTCAAAGTACTCATTGGCTTGCCACTGGTTATTTAATTGGCCAGGCATGGAAGAACAAGAGTTCGAAGAAGAGTTCTTTGAAGACGATCATGCGAACTAGGACGTTTCCCAGTCAGAATGCCTGTAGGGTTAAGGTAGATGGCATGGGCTCTACTTATTGACGAAGATTTCCACTGCTTATGTTTCATTTGATGCTCAGCCCTTAAGGCTTTATCTATGTAAGACTTGACCATAATGGTCATGTTGTGTAAGACGGTATGTATGGATGTAAGACTCTTGTTATTCAGCTTCTGTGTGTTCAGTGAGCATTGATATATGGGATCACTGTACACGTGCATTCGGTGGTCTCGACTTATGAGTCGGGGTCCCCACAGGTTTGCATCGGGCAGCAATGACCGCCGACGAACTCAACAAAAAGTTCCAATGCAGATCTAAGAAGAGGAAGGAGAAGAACTCACAGATGTGGATGAGCTGCGGAGGTTTGCCGTCGATTTCTGGTCAGAGTCAGGTCGATGCAGCGGCCTGAGTCGGTGCGGACTGGAAGATCAACGACGGCGGCGGCGGTGATACTTGAGGTCTTCGGGTCACGAGGAGGAAGACGATGCGGTTTGGAAAGGGAGAAAATGGAAGGCGCCCCGGTTTTATTTATAAGGAAGTGGGATAAAACAGCAGGCACAAAAATCGAGGAATCAGAGGCGGCAAAAGAGGATGCAGCTATCGCCTCGATCTTCGGGAATTAATTAAAGAGAAGGGAATCTTTAAAAAACTTTTTTATACAGGAATGGCGTCACAATGATTTACTACAGTAACAGAAGATGACGTCATGGCGATTCATCAAAGTTCACAGGGATAAGACAATATGGAGGTTTACAAGAATTGCCAGAAGTTCAAGGATTGAAGACTGACATGAACAGGTTCAAATCAATCTGGGGCCTAATGTTGAGGATATAACCACTGATGGTAAACCGCCCAGGAGGGGCCGGTTCACCTTCAGTTATACTGAAGCCCAAGGAAACCCAGAAGATGGCGCTTTACGGAGGAAGCTTAGAGGCCCAGAGCCCGCAGGCGGTTTAGGTCCCATGATAGTAAACTGCCATGATTGTATAAACTTGCATTGTAAGATAATAAAGAAGAGACCTAGGCGTACACTTGTATGAGCCAGCCTCGAGACTCTGTAAATCGTCCGGGATCCTCCTGAATATATAAAGGGGTGACCCGGCGGCGCTTCAGGGACAGGGAAAACAACAACTCGAAGCCAGACAAAGCGGATTCGCTCCCTAGTCTTCGAAACCCCAGCAATACCAATCACAACTAGATGTAGGCTTTTACCTTCATCGAAGGGGCCGAACTAGTATAAAACTCTCGTGTCCCCTTGTCCGGTTTAACCCCTTCAAGCTAACCCATAGTGATGGCTCCACGACTAAGTCCTTCCATGAGGACATCTGCCGTGACAATTCCACGACAAGTGGCATTTCCTCTATAATAGTAGGTGATGTTGGACCAGCTGACGAACCCTAGCTATTGTACATGGGGAGCTAGGGAGTAGTCGCATAGAAGAAAACCCGCATGCAGCGACCTGGGGAGCTGGACCAGTACAAGAAGTTATACCTCAGGTAGGAGAGATGTCGCTTAGGCAGGCGGGTGGGACCTACCCACACGATGACAGTGAACAAGGGCGCAGAGGACCTTCGTCCGCGCAAGCACCGGCTCCGAGAGGATGGTGCGCATCAGCTTCCTCCATCGCCGACGGCGACAATGTCAACGCTGCACCTCCTCACCTCCCGCAGCTGACGGGATTCAGCTGGATCTGTGACCACCGGTGACGAAAGAGATAGAGTGGACACTGTCATCTTGTTTTGATATAGAGAGGGTGAGAGACCCATACCCGAGAAACCCTATCAAATAAGAGGCTATATATACAATGGAGTAAAAAATCTCTCCATAGCAGTGGTTTTAAATAGAATACGCGCGTTCCCGGAAAAAATAAACGAAAACGGGCAGACAATTTTTTAACATACCAAGAAAGAAAACTCGCTTAAAAACACGCCCCCGCTTCCAGGTCACGAGAGTCGTCGCGCAGACACACATAAGCATAGACGTGCATATCCGTGTTTACGTAAAATTCCATCTCCATCTCCAATCATATTTGTCCAACTGGCACATTATTTACGTTGTTAATTATATATGCAGCAATATTAACGTATAACATCTCTTGTTTGCGGGCGTCCGGACCGCTGCCATGCCCGCGCTTGACCAACCCGAACCCTCTTCATCACCCGCGCGTGCTTCCCGCCCGAAACAGTCAGTGCCGCATTCATGTCCGGCCAGAGTGGATGCGACCTCTCGCTGGCACTGGCATTGAAGTGGCGCGCCAGCCGAGAGAGCGTCGCCCGTGCTGCTTCTCGGTGCACGTGACTGCTCCGCGTTCAAACGTCGCAATAGCCGACCACAACATGCATGTAAAAATTTCTTGGGAGTCCATGCTACAGCTAGCTGTCCTCCCCTGATCGGAAAGTTATCATATACTCGGTTTGCGGTGTGTGGCATGCCGAGCGACCATGTGGTGTGGAGTGCTACCTCTTGAGCATGTGTTGGTTTTCCCTTGAAGAGGAAAGGGTGATGCAGCAAAGTAGCGTAAGTATTTCCCTCAGTTTTTTAGAACCAAGGTATCAATCGAGTAGGAGACTACATGCAAGTCCCTCATACCTGCACAAACAAATAAGAACCTTGCAACCAACGCGATAAAGGGGTTGTCAATCCCTTCATGGCCACTTGCAAAAGTGAGATCTAATAAAGATAATAAGATAAATATTTTTGGTATTTTTGCTGTATAGATTGGAAAATAAAGATTGCAAAATAAAAGGCGGTAGAAATAGCAAGTAGATAGGAAAATAATATGATGGAAGATAGACCCGGGGGCCATAGGTTTCACTAGTGGCTTCCCTCAAGATAGCAAATTCTACGGTGGGTGAACAAATTACTATGGAGCAATTGATAGAAAAGCGCATAGTTTTGAGAATATCTAGGCATGATCATGTATATAGGCATCACATCCGCGGCAAGTAGACCGAAATGATTCTGCATCTACTACTATTACTCCACACATCGACCGCTATCCAGCATGCATCTAGAGTATTAAGTTCATAAGAACAGAGTAACACATTAGGCAAGATGACATGATGTAGAGGGATAAACTCAAGCAATATGATATAAACCCCATCTTTTTATCCTCGATGGCAACAATACAATACGTGCCTTGCTGCCCCTGCTGTCACTGGGAAAGGACACCGCATGATTGAACCCAAAGCTAAGCACTTCTCCCATTGCAAGAAAGATCAATCTAGTAGGCCAAACCAAACTGATAATTCAAAGAGACTTGCAAATATATTAAATCATGCATAAAAAGAATTCAGAGAAGAATCAAATATTTTTCATAGATAATCTTGATCATAAACCCACAATTCATGGAATGTCGACAAACACACCGCAAAAAGAATTACATCGAATAGAACTCCAAGAGAATCGAGGAGAACTTTGCATTGATATCCAAAGAGATAAAAGAAGCCATCTAGCTAATAACTATCACTACAAAAAAATACACTTCCGTGATGATACGTGTTTGTCACAGTAGGTCGCTTTTTTTGTCATGCATGTACATCCATGACAAATTTATGACAGAATCAAGATAGTCATACATGTGCTGTCATAGAAGTGTTCCATGACATTACCAAAATTATCATCACTGAAGTGTCCACTTCCATGACGATAAGTCGCGCGTCACAGAAGTGCTTTCGTCAAGGGTGACCGACACGTGACATCCATCGTAACGGAACACCGTTAAGCTATCGGGTTGGGTTTTGGATCCGATAACCCGTTAACAGCCTCGACCAATGGGAAATTTCCACGTGTAAAATTCTTATTGGCCGAACGAAACACGTGTCAGCTCGTCAGTGGGTCAGATAGGCGCTATGATACATCGACACGTGGCATGACCCAACAGAGGCCCATTCCTATGAAAAGGCCGGCCCGTTTGACTTGGTCAGAAGGTGGCGGGCCGGCCCATGGAAAGCCTGTTAATGGCCTATTCGCATATAGCCCATTTACAACCCGCTAACCCAAGGCACGTTACGCCCTATCTGAATTAGGCCCAGTAGTGTCATCTAGGCCATCCAATATGATTCCAGCCTATTTTCACTTCTGGCCCATGTATGGCCCATGACGTCTTTCGGCCCATATGAGGCCCTATGTAACTCTTGGCCTATTAACGGCCCGTGGTGAAACTGGCCCATAATGAACAGTGTATCACTTTACACCCATTAACGGCCCGTGGTGAAACTGGCCCGTAATGAACAGTGTATCACTTTATACCCATTAACAGCCCGTTATTCCGTTGGGCCGTTTCCAGCCCATGTTATCTTTCGGCCTTCTTAGAGCCCATTTATTCTTGGGCTCATTTCCAGCATTCGTTTACTTACAGGCCGTTATTGTCATTTTCTGCTTGTGGGCCAAATTCAGCCCGTGGTTACAGTCGGCCTGTGCGTGGTCCGTTAATACGTTGGGCCGTTTTCATAGCATCATCAAATACGGCCTATTAACAATGGCCCGTTACGGTCGGCCCATGAACGGACGATTCCAACACTAGCCCGTTTACGGCCATAATGCGGCCTGTTATTGGCCCATGTTTGGCCAATCGATCATACAGCCCGTATAAGGCCCATTGATGATATGGCACGTAGAAGGCCCATTGTTTCTACGGCCTGTAGAAGGCCTACTGTTTCTATGGCCCGTAGAAGGCCCACTGTTTCTACGGCCCGTAGGAGGCCCAGTGTCACTACAGTAAATATTAGCCCATGGTTATTGTGGCCTAGTTTTAAAAAATAGGTTATTGCAGCCACTAGTTAACCGCAAAAAAAGAACTGCAATGACTACAAGCAAACAAATAAACAAGACAACAAGGAAATAAATAAGCAAGCAACTAACGCTAGGCTATCACGGCTATTACACATATTACATCCACTGGGCATCAAAGTTCGCCACCACTGCAAATATAGGGAACAAAGCAGCATATCATATACACTGGCCGTCAAAATTGGCCACCAGTGCAAATAAACGCGGCAGCAAAACAAGAGCATAGCTGAAACAACTTCAAAAGAGCGCAAGAAACGTTATCCTGGGTATCCACCATGCTGGCAATAAGCTTAGCAAGCTGATTAGCTTTGTCCTTTTTGGCGCTAAAATCCTCCAACGCTTGCTGTTGCACCAGAAAGTATGCATCTGAATGCTCTAGGGACTTCCGCAGTCCTTCCGCTTCTTATCGCAGCACAACTGATCGATGTCTTTCAGCTTGTAGTTGAGACTCAAGAAACCGAACTGATTCAGACAGTGAGTTTGAATGTGCAAGCGGTAGTGGCCAGTAACTCCAACACTAAACCAAGACAGGATGTGTCACTATCCTGAACCTTATCTGCATTACTTCCTTTACCGTTGCTTAATAAGGCACTCTTCCCCAATATTCTGTCAGCATTCTAAAAAAGAAACAAGCAGACACATAACAAGTTTAGCATGTACTAGTATATGAAACTCATTTTGGTGAACCAGTTCATTAGTAAGGTGGACAGGATTAAACTACCAAGTCTTCTATTGCCAAGTACTAGTACATAATAAAAGCATCAAACAAACATATATCTATGTCCTATGGTAGCAATGGAATCTTAAATTAGAACAGTTGTTCTTCAGGTTTAGGCACTTGTTCTACATATGAACAGAGTATAGTAAGACGCAAGAATATAATACTTAAAAATAGAAAATGAGCTCGTAGACCTTACCACATTCTTGGTTCGGGACCAGTACAGAACAAGGCGTTCCCAGTCATCGTCCAGTAAATGTGTCTCAGGAGAACGTAAGGGAATTTGATGAGTTTCTTTGCCGGTGAAGTATGTTTTCTTCAGGTAATTCCGATACTACCACCAAGCATTCTTGAAGATAGCAGAGGTATCAACACAGGTTACCTCATCCTGAGTTTCCAAATCGGTCCTTCTCTATAGAGAAAAATGGGAAAATTTGTTGTATTATAACCATCATGGAGGTAGGATGTATGGGACGAAGCAAAGTAATTGCCATGAATAACATTACTTACACATAACTCCTGGAAAAACACCTGCAACTGGCATTTTCCTTCATCTTCAGTATAATATTTCCAAGATGGGAAGGTACGCACATACGATTTAACAACATCAAATGCGATAGATGCTAAACTACTACTAGCTGGTTATGCTTCCTCCACAGGAATAAGCGTACTAACTGGTGGAGTTGGGGTTCGCCGTGATAGTACTGGCCCTTTGGGCACTGGAGCTACCTTACTAACTGCTCTTGTTTGGGATCTCTGTGGTGGAGATGGTGCTGTGTCAACAGGAACTGGGTTACTATCGGCTGGGGTTGGGGTTAGATTGGGTGAAGCTAGTTCTCTATCCATCGTAGTAGGGGTACATTTTGTGAGAGTTTGGGTTATGTGTGGTAGGGCTGGTTCTTGTGCATGTACAACCGGGGTGCTATATCCACCAAGAGGTAGCACTATTTTATTTGAAGACCGTGTTTTTAGTCCGCTAGATACTGGCATCACCCGCTCCAATTCAAATGGCTGATAAACAGGAAAAATAGTTGAATGTACACACATTGTATGAGAGACAGATGCAATAGATAGTGTTGAAAAAAGAGGGCATGAAATATTTGACATGTATATTGTTTAACTAAAATGGATATCATGACATAATTTCACATATATGATGTCTATCTAAACTGGATAGCATAGCATAACATAATTCAAAGATATGATGAATAACTAAACAAGATCGCATGACATAATTCACCTACATGTTATCTAAGGAATCAGGATCACATCATTTAATTCACATATGTGATTTATATGCTAAACAGAGGGCATTCGATATGATGTCTGAACTAAGAACATGGTGTTGAATATTGTGTATATGATGTCTAAACTATGCAATGCAAGACACCGTATGCATGATATGAGCAGTATAACCGTGCCAAGTTAGAGCATACACCTCAGTGGGGGAATAGGACTGGTCATCTGTCTCTGAATCCATCTTTGAGGAGCTATCGGGACCCAACAACAGATCTGCTTTGACAGGTAGCACTGTCTGCTCTGAAGGCCTTGTTTTCACTCCAGATTTTTCCATCTCCCACCCAAATGGCTGATTCATAGGAAGAGTAGTTTAATGTACAAACATTGTCGACAAATGGAAATGTAATGAAGAAAAGTATGGGCAAGATATCATTCAAATATATGATGCCTGGTTAAATAGGATGGCATTGCACATTTCACATATATTATGGCTGGCTAAAAGACATGAGACTGCATAATTCCCATATATGATATAGAAACTAAATAGGTGGCATTACAGAACATGTCTAAACTAAGAAGATGACATATATGATGTCAAAAGTAGGCACTGCAAGGCAACATATGCATGATATGACTAACATCATCATGCCAAGGTAGAGAAAACACCTTGGGGGGTAAATAGGAGTGGTCAGCGGCGTCCAAATTCGCCTCAGAACAGATATCTTCCTCTGGATTACAATCTGGAGAGGGGTGGGGAGGGTTTGCCATTTAACCCACCATGGAGCGATGTTTGCATGACATTCTATTGCCGCGCAAAACTCTTCTCTTTTTCTCTACATGTTCAGCATGACTGTGTACAATATCTGACATGCATACAAAAAAAATATGGTGAGATTATGTAAGGAGAGCATGCAGAAATTTAGAGTGATGGTAACAACCAGTGGATCGATGTTTTTCCGTTGAACCAAAATAGCCCTAATGGATCGACGTGAATGTATAGTAATAAGTGATGCAACAAGGGTACAACCTCTTTACCGTAGCCGTGTCGACCTCAGCATCGTTGGGTTGGTCGCTGAAGCAGTTGAGGCAGAGGTGGCTGTCGGAGGTGTGGAGGAAGATCTGAGGAATCTGTAGACGGCGTCCAGGGCACTGCTCTGTTGTGACGGATCGTTCTATCATTGGAGCAGCTCCGGTGAGCCGTAAGACGTCAAGGCTGAAGCAGCACAAGACAGACATCGTCAATCTCAAGTGGGATTCTAATAGCATCTCCAATAGATGATGTAAAATGGATGTAAAATTAACATCACCAAAAACCACCTGACTACAACAGCTGAGGTAAAAACTGTTGACTCTGAACTTAACTGTCAAAACTGAAATTTACTGTGCAATCTGAATGCTACTGTCGAAACTGACCGCAATGGTAGCAGAGAGGCACTTGACATGTAGTTCAAGGAGGGCCTGCAGTTCATCTTCAACCTGCACCCCCCTGAGCCACCAGCCACCACCGGCCAAACCGCCGGCCCCAGCGCCGCCTCGCCGCCCCGAAACAACTTGCCACTGCCGCCCCGGCCAGCCCTCTAGGCCCCCCGCCCCCACCCTGAACCCTAAGATAGATAGTGGGGTACCTCTCCGGCGAGCCCCCATCCTTGCTGTGGGTGGTTCTTCCTTAACTCCGGCGAGCCCCCCCCCCAACCCCTAAAAATCAACTAACCCAAAAGTCGATTCAGTCGACTGAAGTGTGGCTTAATCAGAGCAGAGCAGCAGCACAAGCAAGGGGGAGAGCAGCAGCAGCAGCTGGGTGAGCGAGCGATCGAGCGAGAGCCAGAGCAGCAGCAGCAGATCCGGATGGTATGGACGCCGCCGCCAAAGGGGCCTCGCACTGGGGGAGAGCCGCCGTGGAGATGTCTCCTGCGGCGCTGGCTTTAAGGTAGCCGCTCCATGGGGGTGCGGGATGGAGCACCATCAGCGCCGGGAGGTCGAGTTAAGGAGAAGGTGCGATGTGATGAGTGTACAACCTCCTTGGTGGCGCCGAGTAGTCCTCGGCTTTGTCCGAGGAGTCGGTGAGGATGCTGCGGTTCTGGTGGAGCAGGTTAAGGCAGCGCTATGGGGATGGAGCAGCCGCGATAGACGAGGCGATCGTCGGAGCAGCTCCTTGGAGGTGGAGGACGGGGCGGCTGAACTAGCGGGACGGCGAGATGGACGACGGATCCTCATCCGGGGAGGTGGACGAGGGACGTCGAGCTGTTGCGCTGGACGACGTCGTCGGGGAAGAGGCTCCGGCTGGGCAGCGGTGACATGGCGGACGGAGGAGGGTGGGGTTTTGCGGCTGGAGCGGAGAGGTTATGGCGGCGTGGGATTTCGAATGGCGAAAAGGGGGCGATGGGAGGGGTGAAACATGACTTAGGAACGCGCTTGTCCAAAATGTAGGGTGTGTTACAAAAGTACCCCCCACCGATTTGAACTAGTGGCCCTTTCGGCTTAGGGTTAGAAGGGGGATTTCGCGTGTCGGGATTTGGCAGCTGGAGGGAGTTTTCGCGCGCATTGTAATTTCGGGATAGCAAGGCGCGGGTTGTGAAGGCACCGGTTTTGGGAGCACGATATCTGAATTTTCGGGATATAACAAGACACGGGTTGAATTTTAGGGACAAGCCTAACGTGTAGTAATATTGTACTTGTACGTACCAAATCAATTCGCACTTCCCTCAACCAAAAAGAAAACAAAAAAATAAAACTATTCACACCACACAAAGAGAGAGTCTTGCCCCGTTTTACTATACAAATGTTATTCAAAGCTACTCCCTCCTTCCATCTATATAGGGCCTAATGCGTTTTTCGATGCTAACTTTGACCAAATATTAGAGCAATGATATATGACATGCAACTTACACAAAGCACATCGTTAAATTGGTCTGTGAAAGGTTCTTTCAATGATATAATTTTCACATTGTGCATGTCATGTACTATTAATCTTGTCAATAGTCAAAGGCGATCTTAAAAATCTCATTACGCCCTATATAGATGGAAGGAGGGAGTACGAATCCATGTTATGTCCGATTAAATTTTTTCGCTTGCTGTATAATCCATGTAACCTACTCATACCAACATTTTAGTGCATTCCAAATGTCTATACTACCGCTGCAATTCGAACTAAATTTGAATTCGTTTCTCTATTTCAATAAGAATCTACAATCATGATTGTTGCCAACTTCAACCATCATAGTTTCCTTGCTATCCGCAAGATATAAATCAGACGGCCTATAATGCAGGATGGCAGGCACACCATCATCAACAACTCCGTTTTTTATAAGAGTAGAGATAAAACATATTAAATGTAGTATACCATGTTCATAACCACACCATGTGTATCACCGTTATATATATTCACACATCCGTCGGTTTGAAACACTATGATAAATTCTACAAATATCCGAATTCACTTTTTATAATGAAGTATATATGATCTCTATTCGTCTTTTACACCCACACAACCCTCTTATCTTTGTAGCTAGCGCTAACTTTCTCTTGTGCATGCACACGCCGGCATCCCTCTCACCCTCCCTCAACATTCTCTAGCTCCATCGCGCAAATTCGTCTTTTCACTTTAGGTCATTCACCCATGGTGTGTGTAGGCCCCCCAGCTCCTTCTTTACGGCCAGGTGTGCCTAGTACAAACACAAGCTTCCCCTCTTCTCTTGTCACCGTCCATGCCTCACTCCCTCCACTCTTTTCATCATTCTTGTACTTGCACACTCCTCCCCCTCGATATAGTATGCCTCTCGTACCACCTCCTACATGCATCCCTCTCTCTCTATCCTTCTCCTCGTGCCTCATTTGCTTCTAACACACACATGCATGTATACCGATCGATCTCCCAACATATACCTAGATCGACT
>NC_041386.1:586431334-586445551 GCF_002162155.2 Triticum dicoccoides
TATGTCTCTCCGTTATCTTACAAAGGGCGATTGATCTTCCTATGTAGTTACGTCTGCTTACCATAGCCACATCGTCCCCCCTCGTCATTCGTGCATGCCTCCTGACCCATCTCTCACACGCACGTGCACAGACAACAAGCAGCCATCTCCTCTCTTATTGATATTGCGGGCGTGCCATCCATTTGTCTAGCAAGCCTATCCCGCCATTTGTTAGAAGCAACTCCACTACCACCCTGTCCAACACTCTAGCTCTGTCTCTCTCCCAACCTTATTCATCTCCTGCACATATGCATGGATGCCGATCGATCTCCCTTGGTACATGAGGCAGATCGATCTCCTTAATACATGAGGTAGGCCTCTCTCCTCCTCCACACATATACCAGCCAATGTACCTCTATAGTTAATTGGGCCTCCCTCTTCCCCCACCACACACCGATAGTCGAGCGCTGCAGGTAGGTATCCATGCCACAGAGACAAATTGCACATGTCCCATCTCACATTCCAGTAGGCAGCCACTCTATATCTTTGACGTGGGCACACACAAATTCGATGGCACTCTTTATCGATCGCGCGCGCACACACACACACATCATCCCTCTCTTCGATTCTATGAACACCTCAAGCCGATGATACCTACGCTCTCTTCTCGTGGATCGCCCCCTCTATATATATGTTATATCCAGGACTCTATTTCACACACATTGCATATGTTAAATTTTTTGATTGACCCCCCCCCCCACACACACACACAAACTCTCAAGAACCCACACACTATATCTCTCTAGGTTTGTATCTCTCTCACACAACCCCATGTAGGTGGTGTACGTATACAAGAAGATAATAGGTGCACCATGCACGTACTCACGCTTCGTGCCCAGCCACACTCGCGCGGGTACACGATGGAGCTCATTTCTCCGCAGAAGCTGAATTTGTTTTTGAAACATCAAGTGGCTAGAGACTCAAAAACTTATTTGCCCATTAGTGACTTGTCAGGGCGGTGGATTTTAGTTTGTACGATAATGCTGCATCCACCAAAAGTAATGAAAGTTCTTACGTAAACTTCCTAGTAATTCCCTCTTCGTAGGTGCAGCATTACTCCTAACATTTGTAATATCAGTTTGAAACTTGTAATATTGCCGTGTCCTATTCCTGCGTTTTCAAAATCCTGCGAATCAAACAGGTCCTGAGTTGGTGATGATGTTGTGCCTCCCATCTTTCACCAATAGCCGTCGGATCTAGATCTGACGCATACAAACCAAGCTTCTCCATTTTTGCAAAAAGATGCCCGCACTTGTTCCCTATTTACCAACAACTCCTTGTCTCTCACAATCTAGGAGTAGAAGGCCGTGGAAAAATCTGGCACGATGGCCGCTGCTGGTGCCGTCCACCCCCAATCTTGGTGTTCCGTGCAATGCACGGGCATCTACGCACGGGAAATAATGTCGAACAGGGCTAGTTGTAAGCAGGCTAGCTCTACAGCCATGATTATAGTGACTGCAGACGGTGAGGCTGACTATCGTATGCCGAACATGGCGCCTATACTCAGGTGTCATCTCCGGCGCAGGGTCTTGTCACTTCATTGTGAGGAGCAGCACATAATAATTTGACCAACGGCTAGTACAGTGCTAGTACTCCTACTACTACATTGGTAGTACTACTACTAGTACTAGTAGCACCACCGTCTGGATTTAGGAGTACTACCACGTCCACCGGCACCGAGGAACATCTCCAGGTAGTATTGCTTGAGGCCGCCAGGGCGAGGGGCTGCTTGGACAACAGCTTCGTCTCCTTGTTCGACGAGGTCCTCGTCGGTTTCCTCGACAAGTTCACCGTCGTCAAGAAGCTTGCGGACGACTTTGACGTAAGCCCCCAGCCGACGCGCCCAGGCTCTGCGATGCCCGCCACCCTCAACGGCCACTATGGTAACAACCTCTTCGACGCACTGGTGGCCCTGCGACTGCCCGCCGTCGCGCCGGAGAATGTCCACCTCGAGGTCGCACTCGCCGCGCAGCGCCTGGCGCAGCAAGACACCATCGACATAATCACCCACGTCTACGCGCAAATCGTCCACAAGGACTACTACATGCAAGAGGAGGAGGATAGGACGCTAGCCTTCTTGGAGCGCAGGGCAACCTTGGACGGCACTATTCAGAAGCACGTTGAGCTCGCCGCCAACGCCGCTGCTCCTCACACGTCGGTTGGTGACCCGGCGCACTAGGGCATGAGGATGTCGTTGAACGTTGATGGATCCGTATGTATTTTTATCTTTCCGCCAAATCCATGTAATAGTATACTATGATACTACAGTAATTATCTTGTCGGATGGCTGAGAAAACGGGAGGGTGAAGAGATGGCTGTAGCACGGACTCCAAGAAAATTGGTGTCGGATGGGACTCGTGTGGGTGGCATGTGCCATACTGCTAGACGTGAATGCTACCGAGTTATGGCCCATGCCACCCCACTATATCGAGCCTACGGCCCTGTTTGGATACTCTAACACAGTTAGAGTTAGAGTTATTTTCTAACCCACTCTAACCCAAATAAGCACCTCTCCACCGGGATAGTTGGGTTAGATGAAACTAACCCACTCTAACCCTCCCTGTTTGGATACTTTTGGGTTATTTGAGCCTTCAACTAACCCAAACTAGCTCTAACCCCATGATCCAAACAGGGCCATATCGAGGTACGTAGAACAAATTTCCTGCAGTGCGTGCTCAGCCCTCCTCTATCTCTCTTCTCAGCCAGCCAGCGGATGCACGGAGCCCATCATCTGTTTGCTCACATGCGGCCCCACATGTCAGTGAAAACGCAAGAGGACCCAGTGAAACTGCACATCTTTGACCTCAACGTGCTGGTGATGAAAAACAAATCCAATAAAGATCTTCGGTGGCCGCTTTTGGAGTTACTCAAGAGTAGTAAGATTCTATTTACAGTTTAACCCAAGATGCACATCTCGTGGCTTCAACTACCACTCTATTTTCTTTTATGACACGACCTGGATGCTGGATGTCTGATTAGACTACTTGACCAAATAAAAACTTAACCTTTTCCCAATTTTAGTTCTTGGCAGATTTTAGCTATTTTAGGACAAGTCAAGCAATCATCACACAATTCAAGCAAGCATGCAAAGAGTATATTAGCAGCAGAAAGTAAAGCATGCAACTTGCAAGAATGTAAAGGGAAGGGTTTCGAGAATTCAAACCCTGTTGGAGACACGGATGTTTTTCCCGTGGTTCGGATAGGTGGTGCTATCCTACATCCACGTTGATGGGGACTTCAACCCACGAAGGGTAACGGTTGCGCGAGTCCACGGAGGGCTCCACCCACGAAGGGTCCACGAAGTAGCAACCTTGTCTATCCCACCATGGCCATCTCCCATGAAGGACTTGCCTCACTAGCGGTAGATCTTCACGAAGTAGGCGATCTCCTTGCCCTTACAAACTCCTTGGTTCAACTCCACAATCTTGTCGGAGGCTCCCAAGTGACACCTAGCCAATCTAGGAGACACCACTCTCCAAGAAGTAACAAATGGTGTGTTGATGATGAACTCCTTGCTCTTGTGCTTCAAATGATAGTCTCCCCAACACTCAACTCTCTCTCATACGATTTGGATCTGGTGGAAATAAGGTTTGAGTGGAAAGCAACTTGGGGAAGGCTAGAGATCAAGATTCATATGGTAGGAATGGAATATCTTGGTCTCAACACATGAGTAGGTGGTTCTCTCTCAGAACATATGAGTTGGAAGTGTAGATTTGGTCTGATGGCTCTCTCCACGAATGAAGAGGAGGTGGAGGGGTATATATAGCCTCCACACAAAATCCAACCATTACACACAATTTACCAATCTCGGTGGGACCGAGTCAACAAACTCGGTCGGACCGAAAAGGTAAACCTAGTGACCGTTAGAGATTTTCGGTGGGACTGACATGCAACTCGGTAGGACCGATATAGTTAGGGTTTGGGCATAATGTAATCTCGGTGAGACCGATTACACAAACTCGGTGAGACCGATTTTGGTAATTAGCTAACCAGAGAGTTAGTCAGGTAAACTCGGTCGGACCGATTTGCTCTTTCAGTGAGACCGAAAAGTTACAAAAAGGAAACAGAGAGTTTACATTGCAATCTCGGTGGGACCGGTCCGCTCTTTCGGTGAGACCGAAAAGTTACGAAAGGGAAACAGAGAGTTTGCAATCCCATCTCGGTGAGACCGAGATCCTTATCGGTAGAACTGAATTGCTAGGGTTTGGCAGTGGCTTATGACATGTGAAACTCGGTGGCGCCGGATAGAAAGAATCGGTAGGACCGAGTTTGGCTTAGGGTTTAGGTCATATGTGGATATGGGAAAGTAGTTGAGGGTTTTTGGAGCATATCACTAAGCACATGAAGCAAGAGGCTCATTAAGCAACACCTCATCCCTCCTTGATAGTATTGGCTTTTCCTAAAGACTCAATGTGATCTTGGATCACTAAAATATAAAATGAAGAGTCTTGAGCTTTTGAGCTTGAGCCAATCCTTTGTCCTTAGCATTTTGAGGGTTCCACTTTCACATCCATGCCATGCCAATCATTGAGCTTTCCTGAAATAATCATCTTGGAATAGCATTAGCTCAATGAGCTATATGTTGTTATGAATTACCAAAACCACCTAGGGATAGTTGCACTTTCAATCTCCCCCTTTTTGGTAATTGATGACAACATATATATCAAAGCTTTGACAAATGATAATAAGCATGAAATATATCGTCGCTTTGAGAAGTATGTGACAAGTAAGAGCTCCCCCTAAATTTGTGCATATTTAAAATTTGCTTTGGACTGCAAATGCACAAAGAGTTAGAGTCATGGGTTACTCTTCCATGTCACATACATCTTGGTGGAGCGCTTAAAATGATAAGAATGAAATACATGCACTCATCACCAAGAAAATTGAATGATCACATAAGATAGATAAGATAATTGCATTAAGCAAGCATTAAGTGTAGCTTATGATCAAACACATGATCATCAATGTCTCACAAATAATGACATAGTATCTCAAGCACTCAAAAGCAAACAAAGTTCGAAAAACCACCAAATAAAACAAGAGAGAAAAGCAACACTCTCTCTCGAAGCCTATGATCTATACATTTTCTCACCCTTTGGCAACAAGTTACCAAAAAGTTCCTAGAAAATGCATAGTGCTAAAACGACACTCAGGCTTGATCTTCAGGTGGTGGTGGAGTCCGGATCACTCCAAGGACGAAGGCTTCCGTAGACGCTAAAGTAGACGCTAGAGTTGGAGCTGAGGTAGACGCTGGAGCAGGTTGGGCTGGTGCTACGGCTGGAGCTGAGGCAGTTGCTCTTGTGTCAGGAACTGGCACTGCAGACGACCTCGGACCTCGTGGCACTCTGGCAAAGGCATCAGTGGTTGTCTTCCCTTTACTCTCCTGCATGTCATCTTGGAGCTGCTCCACTGCAGTCTGAATCTCTGTCACCTTGATATCCAAGTCATAGAACTTTTGTTCTACGATTCTCTCGAGGCTTGCCTGGTTCTGAGTTAGGGTGGCTAATCCTTTCTCAATCCGCAGGGTGGATGCAATCAAGTAACCAAGCTGCTCTTGTTTGGTTTTCAAGAAGTACTCAGATGCCTCCTCTTGAGTTGGCATCTTGGCAGCTTTCTCCTTCCTTGCCTTCTCCTTCTTGGCTTGTGCTTGTGCAGATGATGGTTCATTCTCAGTCATGACAACTTGATTATCTTCAAAATCTAGACGGATGGGCAGGTGTTCCTTGTCCAATAAGTATATGTCCGTGCCCATCTTGGAGTTAATGAGCTCCTGAATTTGTGGGGCATACCCACAGCTCCTCTTCTGGTCTGTTGTAGTCCTCTTGATGGTCTCTACCATGAGGCTCATCACCTGGAACTTCTGTGGCACATCAAAGATATGTAGCAAGTTGATTGCATGGCCTCTGATCATCTTGTGATCACCTGACTTGGGCAACAAGGTGTGCCTCAGTATCCAATTGATGGTTGGCAGCCCTGACAGAAGATAGTGTACTGAGCCAAACTTGAAAATGTCAAGTGCTTCATTTGGAATTTCCTTGTACATGTTTGACATTGAGTTATGATCCATCTTCTTCTTGGAATAGACATCCAAGTCATCTTCCTGCTCCTCTGGGGCATTAATGAGCTGTGCCCACTCAGCAACTGTTGACTGGTACCTCGTACCCTCAGACATCCAAACAATTCTCCCATCTGAATAAAAATGTGATGTGGAGTAGAACTGCATGATAAGCTCCTCATTCCACTTTGTGAGCTTCTGCCCAACAAAGTCCTCTACTCCAGATGCCTTGAAGCTGTCCTGCACTCCAGGGTAGTACTCTTCGTTGTCCTTGATGTATTGCCAGTCGACCCATCTCATATCACATACAATTGGCTTCTTGTCAAGCAGTACTGTCTCATAGAAGTCCTGTTGTTCCTTACTGTGGAACCTGTAGTCAACAGCAGTCCTTCTCCTTGAAGCATACGGATCTGCTTCTCTCCACTTCCTGAGCCCTGAATCTCTCCTGAGCTTCATGTCCTCAGCCACAGGATGAGCATCATTGTGGTCTGGGATCTTGGGCTTGAGTTTTCTGAGAACTTGCTCTTCTTCATCTTTTGAAGTGTCAGGCACTGGGGCCTTGTTCCTCTCAGCAGCTGGGATGCTTCTTGTATTCCTCTTTGGCTTTGGCTTTGGAGCTGGCTTGGCCTTGGAAGCAGCTGCCCCTGACCTTACGGCATCACCCATCAGCTTGGGTGCCTTAGGTGCTGGTGCAGCAACCTCTTCTTCTTCATCCTCATCTTCCATGATGGAAGCCTTGCCAAGCACTCTGGCTACGGTTTTCTTCACCCTTTCCTTCCTTTTCTTGCCTTCAGCAGCAACTGGCTCTATGGGAGTGGGCTTCTCAGGAATCTTGGTTGAAGCTCTGGCCTTTGGCATAGGCTGCCTGCCTACTGGCCTTTTGATTTTCATCCCTGGCTTTATGCCTTGAGCTGAGCCATGTTCCTTATCAAGCACTACTCTCTTTGAAGTTGCTTCCTCTTCTGCCACATAATCCTCATCCTCTGATTCTGAGGTTCTCTTCTTTCTCTGTCTGGTGGCAGCTTTAGGCAGATTGCTAGGAGTACATCTGCTGCCATCATCTGAAGAACTTGAGGGACTAGTGCCCTCACTCATCTGCACTTGCTGTTTTGACAAATTCTGGCTATCACTCTGATCAGACATGTTGCAAACTCTGACTGCTAACCCTGTGAATAGGTTATAGATGAGATAGAGTGGATGAGCATCACAAAATGCAGAGATTTTTGCAAAAGAATAATTCAAAAACTTAGTTTTAGTTTCCCACTGAAATCATCTCGGATCTACCGATTTCTAAACTCGGTGATACCGAAGCAGTTTTGGAACCTAAACTAGTGAACTCGGTCAGACCGAGTCACAGTTCAGTGGCACCGAGACTGCTAGGGTTTCACAGAGTTCCAAAATCGGTCACATCGATCAGTAATACTCGGTCAGACCGAGTCTCACTTGTGCAATGGCATAAGCCAAATCGGTGGGACCGAGTTTTTCAACTCGGCGGGTCCGAGATGGTTTCGGCGGAAACCTAACCCTAAAATTTTCGAATTAAACCTAATCTACGAGTTCATTGACTGGATAGAAGTTTATCAAACATGGCAAGAATCATTATGATCACAATGTGCTAAGAATCGGATTGGGGAATAGCACAAAGATCAAGTCCATACCCTAGTTCGGCGGAGACTCGCTACGGCGGCAACGGCGGGGTAGAATTCCATTGACGGCGACGGAGACCAGCGACTGGAGGCGGCTAGCGGCGAGGAGATGATCCGGAGACCACGTTGGCAGAGCAGGCTATTGCGCGGGCGAAGGGGTTCAGAGAAATTTCCAAATTTTTGCCCATGACTATATATAGCCCGACCCTGTCGGTGTGACCGAGTGGAACAACTCGGTGGCACCGAGATGCAAAACTGTATACAGTTGTTGCAACTCGGTGTGACCGAATGGTTCAAATCGGTTGCACCGAGATCGAAAACCTAGATCAACTTAATGATCTCGGTAGGACCGAAAGTAAGGTATCGGTCAGACCGAGAATCACAAGGAGTTTTTGGAAGTTTAAGTCTATGATGAATCGGGGACTCTGAGCGCTCCTCACACAGAGTGGTTCGAATCTGACTTGATCAAATTTTGTGATGTAGGATGAATAGAGTTTGAGACAAGAAAAGCATAGATAGCTAGAGGAGGTTCTTAGGCATTCTTGTCCATCCACTTGGCAAAAGGAAATAAAACCAAAGAATCAAAACAACAAGTGGATGTCCTCGAATGAGTAAAATATGCAACCAACATGCTCACACAATAAGATGGCAAATGAAATATGTGACAAAGCATGCACAACCAATTCTAGCATCTATCAAGCAATTTGCGATGACCAGGTCATCTATATATGAGTATATTGACTTAGGAGTCAAGTGAGAACACTTGATCATAGGTCATACTCATCGTTTAAGCTCAAGTGGGGTTACCACTTTTACATAAAGCATTGTTGTGTTCACATCTTTAGAGTTGCTTTAGCTCAAGTCTTAGAGTAAAGCTCCCCCTAGATGTGAGATCCCCCTTAAGAGGGATGAACTAACCTTGGGTTTTGTCGATGATGACTTCATGTAGATGTTGAAGATGTGGATGCTCAATGTTCATGTAGATCACTTGGAGCTATCCATTTGAGTGAATTGCACTTTCAATACCTACATGGGTTAGTCCCACAAGGAACAAACAAGGATATCCATAGACATAGAGTGATGCACACACAAGATGATGTCCATGAAAACTTTTAGGTTACCTTGTCCCTTGTCTTACCAACAAGAGGGTTTGTGACTCCTTGAACTAGTGCAAGATGTGGAAGTTGATTGCACTTGTTCTTGCCAAAATGATAAGAGTGAAGTATGTTGGCGGAGTCACCCTCAAGAAATCTCTAGTTCTTCTTCTTTTGGATCCACACCATCTTGATGGGAATCTTTGGAGTTGTAGTCGTACTTGATGAAGTGGAACTTGACGTGGTCTTGGGAATCCACTTGACTAAGGTCTTAGGAGCTTCTTCAAATGCATCAATTTCCTCTTGAAGCTTGTCCTTGCCTTTTTGCTTGTAGTCTTGTGGTGGAAGATCATCTTGAGCTTGTGTCCGCTTGAAGGAAGTATCATACTTCTCTTGTTGAGGAACAAACTTTGTCTTGGGGTATTGATCTTCTTCCCACTCAACTCCATTGGCATTAAACTTTCGTTCAAAACCAACACCTTGATTCTTTTGGTGCATTCCTTGCTTGCGCACAATTTCCTCGAATTGCTTACTCCCGGCAAGGCTTTTGTACACTCCTTTATCTATAATTCCATTCAATAAGCTATTTTCTTGCTCAAGTGTAACTTGGCTAAGAGAATCATTAGTGGAATCAAGAGAACTACTAGAAGAAACAATATTGGATTTAGCATGATCATTGTTACTACTAGAGGAAGAATCTTTCTTGTTCTTATTACTAGACTTGACTTGAGGCATGTAAGTGGATAAGAGTAAATGCTTGGCAATGTAAGAAGAACTTTTCTTGTGGAGATCATCATTGATTGCTTTTAAAAACTCATGCTCTTGCTCAAGATTGAGCTTTTCAAAGCGTAACTACTCATGAGCTCTTAAAAGTTCTCGATGATCTTCAAAGATAGTTTCATGAGCTAACTTAAGAGTGTTTAGTTCTTTAGTTAGAGCCTCAATATTCTTCTTATCATTGTCATTCGTTTTATCTTGATTAGCATGATTAATTGACGTTTCATCATAGTATTCATCACTAGAGTTGTCAACAAGCAAATCATCATCACCTAACAAGTCATCTTCATCACTATTAAAATCAACATACTCAGGGTGTGTTACCTTAGGACCTTTGGCCATGAAGCATCTTCCAATTCCTTCATTTGGTGAGTCAAATATGTCGTAGGAGTTGGTTGACACAAGTGCTAGACCGGCAACACCTTCATCTTGAGTATATTCGGAATCGGAGTGATAACTTCTCTCGGAGTGGCTGTCGGAGTCGGAGCCGGATACCCATTCACCAACATGAGCTTGATGTCTTTGTTTTGTGTAGCTCCTTGATGATTTTTCCTTCCTTTCCGAATCCTTGCTTCTCCGTGAGTATCTTCGTTCATAACGATCATCTCTACTCCTTCTCTCTCTTGGTGGTGATTCTTCTCTTTTGCTTCTTCTTTTTGGAGAGTCTTCTCTTCTCTTGTAGGGAGCCGTACACTCATTGGAATAGTGTCTGGGTCTTCCACAATTGTAGCAGTTTCACTCTCGACTAGAAGATCTTTTGTCATTGTAGGACTTTGACTTGAAGTTTCTATCTTTGCTTCTACTCTTGTAGAACTTGTTGAAGTTCTTCACCATTAAGCTCAATTCTTCATTGAAGTTTTGTTTCTCCCTTGATGATGTAGGGGCTTCACATGAGGCTTTGTAGGAACCACTTGATTTGTTGTGAAGTTCCTCTTTATCCTTAAGTGACATCTCATGAGCAACAATTCTTCCAATCACCTCCGTTGGCTTGAGATATTTGTAATTGGGCATCATTTGGATCAATGTGCACACGGTATCATATTTTCCATCCAAGGCTCTTAGAATCTTCTTGATGATGAATCTATCGGTCATCTCTTCACTTCCTAAGCCGGCAATCTCATTTGTGATGAGAGCAAGACTAGAGTACATTTCAGCGACACCTTCACCATCCTTCATTTTGAACTTGTCAAGTTGACTTTGAAGCACATCCAACTTGGATTCCTTGACGGAGTCGGTACCTTCGTGCATATCAATCAAAGTGTCCCAAATTTCCTTTGCATTCTCAAGACGGCTGATTTTGTTGAATTCTTCGGGGCACAATCCATTGAAAAGAATATCACAAGCTTGAGCATTATATTGCAACATCTTCAACTCATCCGCGGTAGCTTCACGGTTTGGTTCTCTCCCATCAAAGAAGTCACCTTGCAAACCAACACACACAATAGCCCAAACGGCGGGGTAATGTCCAAGAATATGCATTTTCATTTTATGCTTCCAACTAGCAAAATTAGTACCGTCAAAGTAAGGACCTCTACGGTGATAATTTCCCTCGCTAGACGCCATACTCTCCTAGCTTGTGAAACCAAGGCTATGACCAACAAAAGCTATGGAGATCAAAGCAAATGGAGACCAAAGCTCTGATACCACTTGTAGGATCGAAAGTATGTCTAGAGGGGGGGTGATTAGACTACTTGACCAAATAAAAACTTAACCTTTTCCCAATTTTAGTTCTTGGCAGATTTTAGCTATTTTAGGACAAGTCAAGCAATCATCACACAATTCAAGCAAGCATGCAAAGAGTATATTAGCAGCGGAAAGTAAAGCATGCAACTTGCAAGAATGTAAAGGGAAGGGTTTGGAGAATTCAAACGCTATTGGAGACACGGATGTTTTTCCCGTGGTTCGGATAGGTGGTGCTATCCTACATCCACGTTGATGGAGACTTCAACCCACGAAGGGTAACAGTTGCGCGAGTCCACGGAGGGCTCCACCCATGAAGGGTCCACGAAGTAGCAACCTTGTCTATCCCACCATGGCCATCGCCCACGAAGGACCCTCACTAGCGGTAGATCTTCACGAAGTAGGCGATCTCCTTGCCCTTACAAACTCCTTGGTTCAACTCCACAATCTTGTCGGAGGCTCCCAAGTGACACCTAGCCAATCTAGGAGACACCACTCTCCAAGAAGTAACAAATGGTGTGTGATGATGAACTCCTTGCTCTTGTGCTTCAAATGATAGTCTCCCCAACACTCAACTCTCTCTCATAGGATTTGGATCTGGTGGAAAGAAGGTTTGAGTGGAAAGCAACTTGGGGAAGGCTAGAGATCAAGATTCATATGGTAGGAATGGAATATCTTGGTCTCAACACATGAGTAGGTGGTTCTCTCTCAGAACATATGAGTTGGAAGTGTAGATTTAGTCTGATGGCTCTCTCCACGAATGAAGAGGAGGTGGAGGGGTATATATAGCCTCCACACAAAATCCAACCGTTACACACAATTTACCAATCTCGGTGGGACCGAATCAACAAACTCGGTCGGACCGAAAAGGTAAACCTAGTGACCGTTAGAGATTTTCGGTGGGACTGACATGCAACTCGGTAGGACCGATATAGTTAGGGTTTGGGCATAACGTAATCTCGGTGAGACCGACTACACAAACTCGGTGAGACCGATTTTGGTAATTAGCTAACCAGAGAGTTAGTCGGGTAAACTCGGTGGGACCGATTTGCTCTTTCGGTGAGACCAAAAAGTTACAAAAAGGAAACAGAGAGTTTACATTGCAATCTCGGTGGGACCGATCCGCTCTTTCGGTGAGACTGAAAAGTTACGAAAGGGAAACAGAGAGTTTGCAATCCCGTCTCGGTGAGACCAGGTCCTTATCGGTAGAACCGAATTGCTAGGGTTTGGCAGTGGCTTATGACATGTGAAACTCGGTGGCGCCGGATAGAAAGAATCGGTAGGACCGAGTTTGGCTTAGGGTTTAGGTCATATGTGGATATGGGAAAGTAGTTGAGGGTTTTTGGAGCATATCACTAAGCACATGAAGCAAGAGGCTCATTAAGCAACACCTCATCCCTCCTTGATAGTATTGGCTTTTCCTAAAGACTCAATGTGATCTTGGATCACTAAAATATAAAATGAAGAGTCTTGAGCTTTTGAGCTTGAGCCAATCCTTTGTCCTTAGCATTTTGAGGGTTCCACTTTCACATCCATGCCATGCCAAACATTGAGCTTTCCTGAAATAATCATCTTGGAATAGCATTAGCTCAATGAGCTATATGTTGTTATGAATTACCAAAACCACCTAGGAATAGTTGCACTTTCACCCGACCAAATCTTCGGTTCTGCTATCGGATGAGATTAGTGCACTTGTTGATACTCCTACTAGAATAGAGGCTAGACATGAGACTAGATGTGAGGAAGAAACGTCTACTTCTTTACACTTGAAGAAGAAAGAAGCACGCAAGATCGAGCCTCCGCAGATCAACAATGAATGCATCGAGAAGGCACTAATCCAACTTATAGGAGTAGTAAAATGTATTCTTGTGGTTCTTGTTTTCTTTGGTCTTGCTTTTCTAGTCAAAATTATCGTTGGAGTTTGTGCAAAATGGAGGTCTGTTTGGGGTCGTGCGTTGGAGTTGGCCTTACAAGTGGGACCGCAGTTAAGGAAACCAACTATCGGCAAACCCCCACCTCGCCTGCCGCGCGATGGCTGAAGTTAGAGAAACGACGAGGTTGAAGAGATTGCTCTAGCACGGACTCCAAGAAATAATATGGTGTCAGATGGATGTCGTGGTGGTGGTGTGTGCCGTAATCCTAGACGTGAATGCTTGTTCTTGCCCATGCCACCCTACTACTCCTACTACTTACTCCTACTAGTATATAGTATACTAGTATTGCGGATTCGAGGTGCTGGTTACGTACAACGAACACATTGACATATAGCTACAGTAAAAACACCCGCCCGACGCGCGAAGCATGTGAAGCTAGTACAAATTTAGAGAAGCGACTCGAAAGCCATTCATAAATTTAGTAAGTTTATCACAGGCATATCATTTTATTACATACAACAGGTCATCAACCCACATCGACAACGAGGATACATTATAAATACTAAAGTTTTCACCACACAACAAATAACAAGCCATGAAATGAACTTCAACTCAACCATTCCGCAGCGTTGGAAACGCTTGCTTTGAACCACAAGTGATTCTCTGGGACGGGCCATCTGTTGTCGATCTAGAGACCAACACAGGACCGATCATCCAGGCTGAAGCGGCCTACTATATCAGTACGAGGGTAGGGAACCACCCAAATGTCCGAGGTATAGACACAGTTGCTTCTCATAAATGTGTCAACAGCAGTTGGATCGACTTTCACCATCATCGGATGGGGACGCGCGGGGCGGCCAAGTGGTTATGAGGTGACCAACCGAGTGGCGACGCGCGGGGCGGCCGAGTGGTTATGAGGTGACCAACCGAGTGGCGACGCGCAGGGAGGCCGAGTGGTGATGAGGTTACCAACCGAGTGGCGACGCGCGGGGCGGCCGAGTGGTTATGAGGTGACCACCCGAGTGGCGACGCGCGGGGCGGCCGAGTGGTTA
>NC_041386.1:586445753-586446085 GCF_002162155.2 Triticum dicoccoides
TACTTAGGCGAGTACTGGACTGCAGCTAAGCCCCCGAGTGGGAGGTTTGCTCTCCACTCAGTAGGATTTTTTGAACTTAGGCGAAACAGATTCGCATCTAAGTCACCCACTGGGGGATTTTGGTGACGGCGACGCGCGGGGCGGCCGAGTGGTGATCAGGTGACCAACCGATGGCGACGCGCGGGGCGGCCGAGTGGTTATGAGGTGACCAACCGAGTGGCGACGCGCGGGGCGGCCGAGTGGTTATGAGGTGACCAACCGAGTGGCGACGCGCGGGGCGGCCGAGTGGTTATGAGGTGACCAACCGAGTGGCGACGCGCGGGGCAGCCCAG
>NC_041386.1:586446198-586452232 GCF_002162155.2 Triticum dicoccoides
GAGTGGCGACGCGCCGGGCGGCCGAGCGGTTATGAGGTGACCAACCGAGTGGCGACGCGCGGGGCGGCCGAGTGGTTATGAGGTGACCAACCGAGTGGCGACGCGCGGGGCGGCAGAGCGGTTATGAGGTGACCAACCGAGTGGCGACGCGCGGGGCGGCCGAGTGAAGTAGACTTGTCCCGCGGACTGACAATGCGCGGGGCATCCGAGTGTAGTAGACGCGTCCCGTGGAGTGATGATGCACGAGGCGTCTGGGTGATGTGGATGCGTCCCGCAAAGTGACGATGCACGGGGCATCCGAGTGACAACAACGCGCGGGCGGTCGAGTGTCTCATCGAGCGGCGACACACGGAGCAGTCGAGTCAGTTAAGGTGACGAAGATGTGTCCAGCAGAGTGACGGCGTGCAGGCGGCCAAGTCACTCCATATTAGTAGTCTGGACGCAAATTTCATCTGAGTTAATCTGCATATGATGTTAGTCGCTTGAAACAAAATGTTCGTCCGAGTAAACTGCTGTCCGAGGGCCATGACGGACGAGTGACCCTGCAGGTTAGTAGCCACGAATATTGTTTTGCTGGACTAAAGTGTCCCTGCACAGATGCTATTTTTCAAGGATTAAAGACCATGGATGGTTGTGCATGCATGCGCAAATTCAATCAGCGTGAAAAACGAAAGGTACGCAATTAAGCCATTAAATTGCGGAAGAAGCGGAGGCAATCAATCACCTTAACTAGGTAATGGAATCCTTGCCTAATTGGCCACTTCATGAGATATTTAAGAAATGGTAACTGGCACATGGCATGCAATTAGGTTAAGTGCATTTGCCAATTGAGTGCATGCACGCACTAGCACAACCATACGGGAGTGTATGGATGCATGCAAGGAGCATTAAACAACCCAATCTCCATTTGCGCCTGCCCAAGCCTTGCCCTCGAGTGATGGCATCTTAACATCATATGTATCATTATCAAGCGGCATCAACTAGCACAGGGCGAGGCCTCCATCGTGCCGGCGCCAGTCATCAGGGTCACGGCGAAGAAGATAGGGTAGATCAAACCGCTCCTTTACTCTTGGGTTCTTTGTAATGATGTTATTGGTTGAGTCGAGAATGGGCTTGAACGAACCTGCCATGCTAGCCGAGGTGATGACATCACACCGATCAATGAGTTCCTCCACCACGTCATCTTTCGGATCGGGGCAAGAATAATGGGGTTGTTTCCGGCCTGTTCCCTCCATGGAGAAGACGATCAAACAGTGGCAGAAGAAAAGGTGAAGGGTTGAAGGAAAATGGAGGAGGGAGAGGAAGAGCGTGTGACAGCAGTTCCAAATCGAGAGGGAAAGGCGAAGAGTCGGTGGATGGTTGCGAGTTTGCCACGGTTCACGAAGAGGCGCCCCGGCCTACACATCCGTTCGGAAATACTCCTACTACTCGCTGTCGTCTCACTGATATGTTGGAACGGGACCACATGTCAACGAAACATGGTGCGTAATTTCTTATGCAAAATTCGATCTGGCCGCGTTGGCCCGAGGTGCCGCATTAGTTATCGACCTTTTTTTAATGGCGTGCCGATCAGTTTTGAAGCACGACTAACTGGTACTATACATGGAGAGGATGACAGTGGGGACCCGCCAAGGTCATGGCAGTATGCAAGCAAGTGCCTCCTTATTTCAAGCCAATAAAAAAATGGCTTCTCCTAGTGGATTTCTGACATCTGGGTCCCATGCCATTGTCAACGTAGTCAATAAACGAGAGAATTGCACAATGAGCGCCTGACACCAGGGACCCAGTAGTTCACCCACTTATTTTTGTTTTGGGTTAATTTGATAAATGCCACTCCAAATCTGGTGTATCCGAGAAATGCCACTGCAATTTTCAAACTTTGAAAAATGCCGTTTCATGCCATTTCTAGTGGCATTTTTCGAAGTATGGAGTGGCGTTTTTCAAAGTTTGCAAACTGCAGTGGCGTTTTTCAAAGTTTGCAAAAATTGCAGTGGCACTTTTCAAAGTTTGGAAATTACAGTGGCATTTTTATGAATTGCCATAATTGGAGTGGCATTTATCTAATTTGTTTTTGAGACAGAAGCAGGGTGTCAACTGGGCTGTGCAGGACACTCTGTCCTGTCTAGATAGCCTTTTCTTTTATGTTTACCACAGACCAGCCCAGTAGTTCTTTTTTCTTTCTGAAAATGGCTAGCCTAGTTCTTTTGTGATTTGTCAAGTAAGTCGCTTTATCAGGCCTGCTGGGCTGCAAATCTTTCAAGACGAGGTGAGCTTCATTCGGCTGGCCGAGAAAATGGCTTATCAGTAATGAGAAATGGGTTGTACATTTTTAAAACACATCAAACCGGCAATTATTTTCAAATTTTTTTTTCATTTCAAGATTTTAAATTGCATTGATTTTTATGCGTGGACAATTTATTGGATTTTATATTGATATACATTTATTTTTAAAATCAGTCTGAATGTGACTCGAAATTTCAGGATTAAAAACAGTTCAGACCGCACCGACATATGCAAAATTTCGTATAATTTTTTAACCGTGGCCACAATATGGGCTGTAATGCTAACATAAAGAATATGGGCTCCAAAAAAACCCGTAAGAATTAGCAAATGGGCTGTAAATTATTTGAAATAATGGCAGATGGGTTGTATGTTGTTTTCCACAGATTTAAGGCTTTCCACAGATGGCCTGTATACTGTTGGATGTCCATCCAACGGCTGTCGTGCTTCTTCAATCTCTGCTCTTCCTGCTCCAGCCGCTCAAACAAGCGCCGGCGGGACTGCGTACTCCCTCCTCCCCATGGCCGGCTGTGCTCCCGCGCTGGCCTCACTGCCCCACCGTACTCCCATCGTTGGCCTAGCCATCCCTCTACTCACCCACACCTGTTGTTATTCTCCGGCGATGGCAGACGAACCAGTAAACCCTCGTACAGTCATACTCCCCTCCGTGTGGGAAACAAAAACAACGGCTGAGTCTTCCCTGCCTCCGTGTCATTCCCTTCCTAGGCCTCGCCATCGTCCACCGCCCTGGTGCTCTCGGCGTGGCGTGGTCGGCGTGGTCAACGACCAATATGCATCTGAAGTGGATTGTACGTGGAGAGGCTGACAGCTGGGTCCATGGCCGCACGCAAGGAAATGCCTCCTTATTACGCGCAAAATAATGATTTCCTCCGCCTGACATCTGGGACCCACCGAAACGGCCTCTGTATTTCGCGAAAAAATGTTACCGCCGCTGACAGCTCGGACCCACCAGCTATATCTTCGCATGCAAGGAAGTGCCTCCTTATTACGCACAAAAAACGAATACTCCCCCTGCTAGCTGGGACCCAGTGTAGTGGGCATACTAAGTTGATGGGGACGAAGGGCTTTGTCAACTTAGTCAATATGCACGATTCTAGCTCGACTAACCGTACGATGTCCATCCAATGGTCGTAGTGCTTCTTCAACCTCTGGTCTTCTTGCTCCAGCCGCCCAAAGTTGCGCCAGTCGTGCCGCCTGCTCCTGCCTCCCGTGGCCGGTTGTGCTGCCGCGGAGGCCTCACTGCCCCCATACTACTCCCACCGCTGGCCAGGCCATCCCTCCACTCCACTCACCCACACCCCCTATTATTCTGCGGCGACGGCAGCGCAGCCGAACCAGTGAACCCTCGTACTCCTCTCCGCGTGGGCATCCACTGCCGCGTCTTCCCCGGTTCCGCGTCGTCCCCTTCCTAGGCCTCACCGTCGTCCACCACCATGGTGCTGTCGGCGCGGCGTGGTCAATGTGGTCAATGTCGTGGTTCTAACTCTAACAGTGATGTAGGGGGGGGGTGTATGGAGAGGCTAGATCTGAGCTATGGAGAAGTTGTAAACACACCAGGATGTACGAGTTCAGGCCCTTCGCGGAGGAAGTAACAGCCCTACGTCTCGGTGCCCGGAGGCGGTCGATTGGATTATAGGTGTGTGAATAACGGGGGTGCGAACCCTTCATCCTGAGGAGGGGGGTGGCTTATATAGAGTTCGCCAGCCCTCTCCTGCCCTCAGTAATGCAGGGTTTAAGGTACATTAAGGTTGGGCGTTACTGGTAACACCCCTAATAAAGTGCTATGATGACCATAAAGACTATTTAATGGCCGACCCTTTGCCTGCGGGGTGACTTTAGATCTCCTGGCAGTCGAGTGGTTGGCTTCGTGGTCGAGTGGTAGCTTCTTGGTCGAGTGTCTTGAACCCGTCGAGTGGGTACCTTCAAGTCGATTGAAAGATGACTTCTTCTAAGGACGTCCTTGGGCAGGGCTTTTAGGACAGGTCCGTGCCCCTACCCTAGGTACATAGCTTCATCATTAGCCCCCGAATGGATCGAGGTTAGAGTGGGGAAAGAGTTGGGGATCTTTCCGACTGGTTCTTTGGGCTACATGAGTGCCTCGTTTTGGATCAATCGTCACGGATGACGTCATCAACCTCTTTCAGTCGCCTTGATCCATTCCAGGCCTTTCATCGAGTGAATTACCTTGCTTGCGAAGCTCCGAATGATGGTGTGAAAGGGATCTTCTGCCTGACGAATTATTCTGCAACCCGCGGATTTCGCGGGGTTTGAATTTCGGGAAGCGCGCGGGACGGGAGCGGCCGCAGTAATCGGATGTGATAAAGCGGAAGCTCCTCGATTTCCGTGCCACCTTTTTCCCCACGTATTGCGCGTGCGTCTGCTGCGGGATTTGACAGGATAACCTGGGCCTACCAGTCAGCCACTCGAAAGCGGCCTCTTATAAGCCACCGGCTCGGGGTTTCCAAACAGTGCGCTCTCTCCTTTCTTTCTCCCTTCGCAAGATCCTCCGCCACCTCCGCTCTCACCCTAGCGCCGCAGGCCCGTTTGAGATTTGCCGGCGATGATGGTGAAGGACAAGATGTCTGCTCTGGAGCGCGCGAAGAAGGCGGCAGCGCAGGGGAAAGGGAAGAAGTCCGCTCGGGGCGGATCTTCCTCAAGGACTGCTCTGCCCAGAGGCTGGATCCAGGGCGACTGGATGCCGACGGTGACTCGGCAGGAAGATCTTGATGATATGGTTGAGGGAGGAGACATTCCTCACGAAGCTACGCGTCTCCCGGGGAGAGAAGTCGAGCGCCAACCTCGTGATGGTGAGTGTGTCCTTCTCGCCACCCATATCGATCGCGGGTTTTCTCTCCCTCCTCATCCTTTTGTCCGGAGCTTTCTGAACTTCTTCGGAGCACAGCTCCACCACTTCACTCCCAATTCTATCGTGTATCTTGCTGCTTTCATTTCCTTGTGTGAGGGTTTCTTGGGTTACCGTCCCCATTGGGGACTCTTTAAGCACATCTTCACTTGCCGTTCCCAATCGGTCAAGAAGGCCAAGTCAAGTGACGAAAGGATGCAGGTGATCCAGCTGTGCGGGGGCCTGGCGATCCAGATGAGGGGAAAAAGTTCTTTTCCATCTATCACTTTCCCAGAGTCGGTCTGTGGTTGGCAGGCGACCTGGTTTTACTGTAAAGACCAGGCGACCCCAGGACAGTCGATTGGGCTTCCCCCTTTCTCTCTTGACCGAGCTCAAAAACATGCTTCTCTAAAAGTGACGCCGGAAGAAAAGGGCCAAGTCAAAGTGCTGGTTGGTCGAGTGGTTTAGCTTGTCCGCGAGGGCATGACTGGCATGGACTTGCTGGAGGTCTTCCTTTGGAGGCGCATCCAACCGCTCCAGGCTCGTGACCACCCGATGTGGCTGTACTCGGGTCTCGACGACACCACTCGGGTCCACCCGGAGGAGGTCACTGATGAGATGTTGGAGGGGTGGCTGTTGAGTATCACAGGAAACAAAGCAACCCCCGAGGAGCCAGGAGGGTTCCTCCACTCGACAACACATATGAAGTGGACCAGGTCTGACTTTATGCTCCTGACTGAGATCTTGTTTTCTTCATTGGTCTTCTTTGAATTGGTCGATTGACTTTTGTCTTGTCTGTTGTTTTCCAGGCAACTACTGAGATGTACTCGGCGCCCAACGGGGCACGGGAGCCAACGGAGGAAGGGGGCGAGCGGAGGTGAGAGTGGAGAC
>NC_041386.1:586452473-586455528 GCF_002162155.2 Triticum dicoccoides
TACACACGATCCGGCGCGGGAACGTGGTAAGGCGACTGCTCCTGTTGGGCAGCCGTCGAAACGCCCTCGGACCTCTTCTCCTACGCCGACCGAAAAGGCTCCCAAGCACCCATGCGCAACGCCGTCCAAGCCGCTCAAGGCTCTGCCCAAGATGAAGATGACTGTCCCCACCATTTCTGGGTAATAATAAAACTTGTTTTCCTTTGTCGACCGTGGACAGATCCTTGGTCGATTCATTGAGCCAACTGACTAACTTTCGAGATTTGCAGTGCTGCTACTTCTGAGCTCTCCGCCAAGGATGACGATCAAGAGATGGAGGATGCTGTTACCTCCAACCCTGGTACGATTACTGATGTTCTGCCTTGAGTCGACTGGACATTTATTGCAACTCTGGTCGATTGAATTTTTTCTTGTAGCTCCTTCTCATGTCATTAACCTCCCTGACGACAACGACGAAGTGCCACCAAGAGTGAGGCGGAACAGGAGAGCGTCGGCTGGAGAGACCCCACAATCCACTCTGGCGCCTGAGGCCGTAGCTCAAGACGGTGGTGAAACCACTCAGGCTTCTGTGACTTTCGCCATTCCTCTGACGAGTGTGCGGCCCTCGTCGTCGACTGCGGATCCGCCTTCGCTCTTCGCCACACACCACGTCCCTGAGGACCAAGTGGATGCAGCTAAGGAAGCCATACGCCAGGCAGGGATCATGACGGAGCAGGTCAAGGTGGTTCGAGAAGCCAGCCAAGCAGCTTATGACGCGATTTCAGCTCTTCAGAGTAACGTCTAGGTCAGTCGATTCACTGCTTGTTCTGTTAGGGTATGCTGTCTGAAGAATCTCTTTTCTGAAGATCTTTAAATCTGTACACCCACTGGGTGTGTCTGTTAAGTCTTGGACGAGTGGGGGCACGCTTAGTGCACCCACTAGGTGTAGTCCCCGAGACTACGGTGGACTGCTGGCAGTCGACTGTAGTCTTTATATTGTGTTGCAGTAGTTGTACTTCTTCACTCGGTCTGGTCAGGCCATGTCGAGTGAAACTGTATCCGGTCGACTGCAGGCAGTCGATTTTTTTTTTGCAAAACCAGTGGGGGCACGCTGAGTGCACCCACTGGGTGTAGTCCCCGAGACTACTATTGAATGTTTTTTATTCAGCTGTAGTCTTAGAAGCGTCATCATTGTCTCTTGGTTACTCGGAAGCAACTTATCTTGGACCTCTGACGACTGATTTTTGCAGAAATACTGTGGACTTGTGGCTCTCTATACTGAGTTGGAGAATAAACAGATCCAACTCAACCTTGACTTGAAGCTTGCTCAACAGAACCTGCAGAAGGCGCAAGAAGAAGCAAAAGGTATGGCTGGTGAAGTTTCTCATTCTTGACGAGTGACTTTTCTTTCTTTCCCATTCTTGATGTTGAGCTCACTCGACGTTCTGTAGATAAACTGGAGGAAGCTCTGAAGAAGAAGGATCGAGATCTTGCCGAAGCGCAGAAGGAGGCCTCGAGCAAAACGAAGCTTGCAGAAGAGAAACTGGCTTCGGTCAGAACTCTTGAGCAGGAGAACTCCAGACTGAAGGCTGCTCTCGAGATAGCTAATCAAGAGGTCAGCCGACTGAAGAACGACAAGATGGTTCTGCACGACAAGGCGGGTGAGCTGGCGGGGAAGGTGAACGATCTGGAGGCTTATCTTGGTGGACTCGCCAAGAAGCTGTTCGTCATGCTCGAAGGTAGTTGCTCCGACCCGACTGTCTTCCAGTTACCAAGCCCGTGTAGGGTCACTGTCTTATTCTTGAATCATGTTCACAGAGTTCTGCCAGAGCTTCGAAGAGGAAACCAGTCGAGTGGAGCCAGGGTTGGATCCCGCCAACTCTCTTGTGAAGGACGAGGCTGCTATGAACGTGCTCCGACTGGAGTCTCGTGTTACCAGCGTTGTTGACTATCTCGCCCGGCTAAAGGTTGCGATGTCACGGATTGACACATCACTCTGGCCTGGGACGACGCTTCAGAACGACCTCGAGTCCCTGATGGCTCGACTTAATGAAGTCCCAGGTCGAGTGGCGGAATGGAAGAAATCTTCTGCTAGATGTGGTGCTGATGTCGCTTTGTCTCTGGTCCGCGTCCATTGCAAGGAGGCACGAGAAGAAAAGCTGGCCGCCATTCAAGTTGCCAATACCAGGAAGCACAGCTTTCAAGACTTCATGGAGACTTTCATCACTGCTGCTACTCGTATTGCAGACGGGATCGACTTGGACGAGTTCGTCGCCCCTTCCAGCCCTCCGCTTGAGGAATAAAAACTTTTATGCTTCACTTTAAATTTGGCTCGGAATGCCGAGTGGATTTGTAACCATTAAACTCTGCCGAGCCGAGGGCTCGAGTACTTTGATCTGAGGTCTGGGACCTTTAGGCCTTATATGAACTTGATTTCTCATTGAAATATCTTCATGGTTTGATCCGTCGAGTGGAACCTTATCTTTACTCGGAATAACCTTGTATTTGTGGCGTAACTCCGAAGGAGAAGGTAGCAGTCGACTTGCGCCTCGTCGTCCTTGCGGATTGGGTTGTGTCCTGTACTTAGGTGAGCACTGGGCTGCAGCTAAGCCCCCGAGTGGGAGGTTTGCTCTCACTTGGTAGGATTTCAAAACACTTAGGCGAGCACCGGGCTGCAGCTAAGCCCCCAAGTGGCAGTCTGGTTCACCACTCGGTAGGATTTTCAAACACTTATGCGAGCACTGGGCTGCAGCTAAGCCCCCGAGTGGGAGGTTTGCTCTCACTCGGTAGGATTTTAAACACTTAGGCGAGCATGGGGCTGCAGCTAAGCCCCCGAGTGGGAGTCTGGCTCGCCACTCGGTAGGATTTTTAAACACTTAGGCGAGCACTGGGCTGCAGCTAAGCCCCCGAGTGGGAGTCTGGCTCGCCACTCGGTAGGATTTTTAAACACTTAGGCGAGCACTGCGCCGCAGCTAAGCCCCCGAGTGGGAGGTTTGCTCTCCACTCGGTAGGATTTTTCAAACTTAGGCGAACACTGGGCTGCAGCTAAGCCTCCGAGTGGGAGGTTTGCTCTCCA
>NC_041386.1:586455814-586465069 GCF_002162155.2 Triticum dicoccoides
CTGGCTCGCCACTCGGTAGGATTTTTAAACACTTAGGCGAACACTGGGCTGCAGCTAAGCCCCCGAGTGGGAGTCTGGCTCGCCACTCGGTAGGATTTTTAAACACTTAGGCGAGCACTGCGCCGCAGCTAAGCCCCCGAGTGGGAGGTTTGCTCTCCACTCGGTAGGATTTTTCAAACTTAGGCGAACACTGGGCTGCAGCTAAGCCTCCGAGTGGGAGGTTTGCTCTCCACTCGGTAGGATTTTTAAGCACTTAGGCGAGCACTGGGCTGCAGCTAAGCCCCCGAGTGGGAGGTTTGTGTTGGGGAACATAGCAGAAATTCAAAATTTTCCTATGTGTCACCAAGATCTATCTATGGAGAGACTAGCAACGAGGGGAAGGAGAGTGCATCTACATACCCCTGTAGATCGCTAAGCGGAAGCGTTCAAGTGAACGGGGTTGATGGAGTCGTACTCGTCGTGATCCAAATCACCGATGATCCAAGTGCCGAACGGACGGCACCTCCGCGTTCAACACACGTACAGCCCGGTGACGTCTCCCATGCCTTGATCCAGCAAGGAGAGAGGGAGAGGTTGAGGAAGACTCCATCCAGCAGCAACACAACGGCGTTGTGGTGATGGAGGAGCGTGGCAATCCTGCAGGGCTTCGCCAAGCACCACGGGAGAGGAGAAGTACTTGGGAGAGAGGAGAGGGCTGCAACCAAAGGCATAAAGTGTGTTTGCTACTCCCCCACCCCCACATATATATAGGGAGCCCAAGGGGGGGTGCGCTAGCCCTAGGAGATCCAATCTCCGGGGGGGCGGCGGCCAGGGTGGTTCCCCCCCCCCCCCCAAGGCACCTAGGAGGTGCCTTACCCCCTTGGGACTCTTCCTTAGGGTTCCCCCCACACCCTAGGCGCATGGGCCCTAGGGGAAGTGGTGCCCCAGCCCACTTTGGGCTGGATCCCTTCCCACTTCAGCCCATGGGACCCTCCGGGATAGGTGGCCCCACCCGGTGGGCCCCCTGGACCCTTCCGGTGGTCCCGGTACAATACCGATGACCCCGAAACTTGTCCCGATGGCCGAAATAGGACTTCCTATATATAAATCTTTACCTCCGGACCATTCCGGAACTCCTCGTGACATCCGGGATCTCATCCGGGACTCCGAACAACATTCGGTAACCACATACAAACTTCCTTTATAACCCTAGCGTCATCGAACCTTAAGTGTGTAGACCCTACGGGTTCGGGAGACATGCAGACATGACCGAGACGTTCCGGTCAATAACCAGCAGCGGGATCTGGATACCCATGTTGGCTCCCACATGTTCCACGATGATCTCATCGGATGAACCACGATGTCAAGGACTTAATCAATCCCGTATACAATTCCCTTTGTCTAGCGGTATTGTACTTGCCCGAGATTCGATCGTCGGTATCCCTATACCTTGTTCAATCTCGTTACCGGCAAGTCTCTTTACTCGTTCCGTAACACATCATCCCGTGATCAACTCTTTGATCACATTGTGCACATTATGATGATGTCCTACCGAGTGGGCCCAGAGATACCTCTCCGCTTACACGGAGTGACAAATCCCAGTCTCGATTCGTGCCAACCCAACAGACACTTTCGGAGATACCTGTAGTGCACCTTTATAGTCACCCAGTTACGTTGTGACGTTTGGTACACCCAAAGTATTCCTACGGTATCCGGGAGTTGCACAATCTCATGGTCTAAGGAAATGATACTTGACATTAGAAAAGCTTTAGCATACGAACTACACGATCTTTGTGCTAGGCTTAGGATTGGGTCTTGTCCATCACATCATTCTCCTAATGATGTGATCCCGTTATCAATGACATCCAATGTCCATGATCAGGAAACCGTAACCATCTATTGATCAACAAGCTAGTCAACTAGAGGCTTACTAGGGACATGGTGTTGTCTATGTATCCGCACATGTATCTAAGTTTCCTATCAATACAATTCTAGCATGGATAATAAACGATTATCATGAACAAGGAAATATAATAATAATCAATTTATTATTGCCTCTAGGGCATATTTCCAACAGTCTCCCACTTGCACTAGAGTCAATAATCTAGTTCACATCGCCATGTGATTAACACTCACAGGTCACATCGCCATGTAACCAACATCCAAAGAGTTTACTAGAGTCAATAATCTAGTTCACATCACTATGTGATTAGCACTCAATGAGTTATGGGTTTGATCATGTTGCTTGTGAGAGAGGTTTTAGTCAACGGGTCTGAACCTTTCAGATCCGTGTGTGCTTTACAAATCTCTATGTCATCTCCTAGATGTAGCTACCACGCTCTATTTGGAGCCATTTCAAATAACTGTTCTACTTGGAGTTATTCTAAATTGTTGCTCCATTATACGTATCCGGTATCTCTACTCAGGGCTATCCGGATAGGTGTTAAGCTTGCATCGACGTAACTCTTTACGACGAACTCTTTTACCACCTCCATAATCGAGAAAATTCCTTAGTCCACTAGTTACTAAGGATAACTTTGACCACTGTCCTGTGATCCATTCTTGGATCACTCTTGTACCCCTTGACTGACTCATGGCAAGGCACACTTTAGGTGCGGTATACAGCATAGCATACTGTAGAGCCTACGTCTTAAGCATAGGGGACGACCTTCATCCTTTCTCTCTGTTCTGCCGTGGTCGAGCTTTAAGTCTTAACTTCGTACCTTACAACTCAGGCAAGAACTCCTTCTTTGACTGATCCATCTTGAACACCTTCAAGATCATGTCAAGGTATGTGCTCATTTGAAAGTACCATTAAGCGTTTTGATCTATCCTTATAGATCTTGATGCTCAATGCTCAAGTAGCTTAAACCAGGCTTTCCATTGAAAAACACTTTCCAAATAACCCTATATGCTTTCGAGAAATTCTACGTCATTTCTGATCAACAATATGTCAACAACATATACTCATCAGAAATTCTATAGTGCTCCCACTCACTTCTTTGGAAATACAAGTCTCTCATAAACTTTGTATACACCAAATTCTTTGATCATCTCATCAAAGCATACATTCCAACTCCGAGATGCTTACTCCAGTCCTCAGAAGGATAGCTGGAGCTTTGCATACTTATTAGCATCTTTCAGGATTGACAAAACCTTCCGGTTGTATCACATACAACCTTTCCTCAAGAAAAATCGTCGAGGAAACAATGTTTTGACATCCTATCTACAAGATTTCATAAATAATGCAGTAATCGCTAATATAATTCCAACAGACTCTTAGCATCGCTACGGGTGAGAAAGCCTCATCGTAGTCGACTCCTTGAACTTGTCGGAAAACATCTTAATGACAAGTCGAGCTTTCTTAATGGTGACATTTACCATCATTGTTCGTCTTCCTTTTAAAATCCATCTGTACTCAACAGCCTTACGACCATCAAGTAGTTCTTCCAAAGTCTACACTTTGTTTTCATTCATGGATCCTTCTCTCGGATTATATGGCCTTGAGCCATATATCGGAATCCGGGCCCACCATCGCTTCTCCATAGCTCGTAGGTTCATTGTTGTCTAGCAACATGACTTCCAAGACAGGACTACGTACCACTCTGAAGTAGTATGCATCCTTGTCATCCCACGAGGTTTGGGAGTGACTTGATCCGAAGTTTCATGATCAATATCATAAGCTTCCACTTCAATTGGTGTAGGTGCCACAGGAACAACTCTTTGTGCCCTGCTATACACTAGTTGAAGAGATGGTTCAATAACCTCATCAAGTCTCCACCATCCTCCCACTCAATTCTTTCGAGAGAAACTTTTCCTCGAGAAAGGACCCGATTCTAGAAACAATCCCTTATTGCTTTTGAATCTGAGACAGGAGGTATACCCAACTGTTTTTGGGTGTCCTATGAAGATGCATTTATCTGCTTTGGGTTCGAGCTTATCAGCCTGAAACTTTTTCACATAAGCGTCGCAGCCCCAAACTTTTAAGAAATGACAGCTTAGGTTTCTCTAAACCATAGTTCATACGGTGTCATCTCATCAGAACTACGTGGTGCCCTTTTAAAGTGAATGTGGTTGTCTCTAATGCCTAACCCATAAACTATTGTGGTAATTCGATAAGAGACATCATGGTATGCATCATATCCAATAGGGTGCAGTCATGATGTTCGGACACACCATCACACTATGGTGTTCCAGGCTGTATCAGTTGTGAAACAATTTCCACAATGTCTTAATTCTGTGCCAAACTCGTAATTCAGATATTCATCTCTATGATCATATCATAGATATTTTATCCTCTTGTCACGACGATCTTTCAACTTCACCCTGAAATTACTTGAACCTTTCAATAATTCAGACTCGTGATTTATCAAGTAAATATACTCAACATCTACTCAAATCATCTGTGAAGAACATAACGATATCCACTATACGCCTCAGCACTCATTGGACTGCACACATCAAAATGTATTACTTCCAGCAAGTTGCTTTCTGGTTCCATTTTACTGAAACCGAGGCTTTCAGTCATCTTGCCCATGTGGTATGATTTGCATGTCTCCAGTGATTCAAAATCAAGTGAGTTCAAACGGTCCATTTGCATGGAGTTTCTCCATGCATATTCACCAATAGACATGGTTCGCATGTCTCAAACTTCTCAAAAACGAGTGAGCCCAAAGATCCATCAACATGGAGCTTCTTCATGCGTTTTATACCGATATGACTTATGTGGCAGTGCCACAAGTAGGTGGTACTATCATTACTATCTTTTGGCATGAACATGTGTATCACTACGATCGAGATTCAATAAACCATTCATTTTAGGTGTAAGACCATTGAAGGTATTATTCAAATAAACAGAGTAACCATTATTCTCCTTAAATGAATAACCGTATTGCGATAGATGTAATCCAATCATGTCTATGCTCAACGCAAACACCAAATAACAATTATTTAGGTTTTAATACCAATCTCGATGGTAGAGGGAGCGTACGATATTTGATCATATCAACATTGGAAACACTTCCAACACATATCGTCAGCTCACCTTTAGCTAGTCTCCGTTTATTCCGTAGCTTTTATTTCGAGTTACTAACACTTAGCAACCGAACCGGTATCTAATACCCTTGTGCTACTAGGAGTACTAGTAAAGTACCCATCAACACAATGTATATCCAATATACTTCTATCGACCTTGCCAGCCTTCTCATCTACCAAGTATCTAGGGTAATTCTGCTCCAGTGGCTGTTCCCCTTATTACAGAAGCACTTAGAGCAGGAGCTGAATTGCCGTTTCATGAAGTATCCCTTCTTGCCCTTGCCCTTCTTGAAACTAGTGGTTTCTCCAACCATCAACAATTGATGCTCCTTCTTGATTTCTACTTTTGTGGTGTCAAACATCGCCAATATCTCAAAGATCATCATATATGTCCTCGATATATCATAGTTCATCACGAAGCTCTTACCAGCTTGGTGGTAATGACTTCGGAGAAACATCATTATCTCATCTGGAAGATCAACTCCCACTTGATTCAAATGATTGTTGTACTCAGACAATATGAGCACAAGCTTAACAATTGAGCTTTTCTCCCTTAGTTTGCATGCTAAGAAAAATCGTCGGAGGTCTTATACCTCTTGACGTGGGCACGAGCCTGAAATCCCAATTTCAGCCCTCGAAACATCTCATATGTTCCGCGACGTTTCGAAACCATCTATGGTGCCTCAACTCTAAACCGTTTAACTGAACTATCATATAGTCATCAAAACGTGTATGTCAGATGTTCGCAACATCCAGAGACAACGTTCGAGGTTCAGCACACTGAGCGGTGCATTAAGGACATAAGCCTTCTGTGAAGAAATGAGGACAATCCTCAGTTTACGGACCTAGTCCGCATAATTGCTACTATCAACTTTCAACTAATTTTTCTCTAGGAACATATCTAAACAGTAGAACTGAAGCGCGAGCTACGACATAATTTGTGAAGATCTTCTGAGTATGTTCAGGATAATTAAGTTCATCTTATGAACTCCCACTTAGATAGACATCCCTCTAGTCATCTAAGCGATTACATGATCCGAGTCAACTAGGCCGTGTCCGATCATCACGTGAGACGGACTAGTCATCATCGGTGAACATCTTCATGTTGATCGTATCTACCATACGACTCATGCTCGACCTTTCGGTCTTCTGTGTTCCGAGGCCATGTCTGTAGATGCTAGGCTCATCAAGTTAACCCTAAGTGTTTTGCATGTGTAAAACTGTCTTACACCCGTTGTATGTGAACGTAAGGATCTATCACACCCGATCAACACGTGGTGCTTCGAAACGACGAATTGTAGCAACGGTGCACAGTTAGGGGAGAACACTTCTTGAAATTGTTGTAAGGGATCATCTTATTTACTACCGTTGTTCTAAGCAAATAAGATGTATAAAAATGATAAACATCACATGCAATCAAATAATAATAGTGACATGATATGGCCAATATCATATAGCTCCTTTGATCTCCATCTTGGGGCTCCATGATCATCTTGTCACCGGCATGACACCATGATCTCCATCATCATGATCTCCATCATCGTGTCTTCATGAAGTTGTCACGTCATCTATTACTTCTACTACTATGGCTAACGCTTTAGCAATAAAGTAAAGTAATTACATGACGTTTATGTTGACACGCAGGTCATAAATAAATTAAGACAACTCCTATGGCTCCTGCCAGTTGTCATACTCATCGACATGCAAGTCGTGATTCCTATTACAAGAACATGATCATCTCATACATCACATATATCATTCATCACATCCTTTGGCCATATCACATCACAAAGCATACCCTGCAAAAACAAGTTAGACGTCCTCTAATTGTTGTTTGCATGTTTTACGTGGCTGCTATGGGTTTCTAGCAAGAACGTTTCTTACCTACGCAAAACCACAACGTGATATGCCAATTGCTATTTACCCTTCATAAGGACCCTTTTCATCGAATCCGATCCGACTAAAGTGGGAGAGACAGACACCCGCCAGCCACCTTATGCAACTAGTGCATGTTTGTCGGTGGAACCGGTCTCATGTAAGCATACGTGTAAGGTTGGTCCGGGCCGCTTCATCCCACAATACCATCGAATCAAGATAAGACTAGTAATGGCAAGCATATTGAACAAAATCAACGCCCACAACTTCTTTGTGTTCTACTCGTGCATAGAATCTACGCAATAGACCTAGCTCATGATGCCACTGTTGGGGAACGTAGCAGAAATTCAAAATTTTCCTACGTGTCACCAAGATCTATCTATGGAGAGACTAGCAACGAGGGGAAGGAGAGTGCATCTACATACCCTTGTAGATTGCTAAGCGGAAGCGTTCAAGTGAACGGGGTTGATGGAGTCGTACTCGTCGTGATCCAAATCACCGATGATCCAAGTGCCAAACGGACGGCACCTCCGCGTTCAACACACGTACAGCCCGGTGACGTCTCCCATGCCTTGATCCAGCAAGGAGAGAGGGAGAGGTTGAGGAAGACTCCATCCAGCAGCAGCACAACGGCGTGGTGGTGATGGAGGAGCGTGGCAATCCTGCAGGGCTTCGCTAAGCACCACGGGAGAGGAGAAGTACTTGGGAGAGAGGAGAGGGCTGCAACCAAAGGCATAAAGTGTGTTTGCTGCCCCCCACCCCCACATATATATAGGGAGCCCAAAGGGGGGGGTGTGCCAGCCCTAGGAGATCCAATCTCCTAGGGGGGCGGCGGCCAGGGAGGTTTCCCTCCCCCCAAGGCACCTAGGAGGTGCCTTACCCCCTTGGGACTCTTCCTTAGGGTTCCCCCCACACCCTAGGCGCATGGGCCCTAGGGGAAGTGGCGCCCCAGCCCACTTTGGGCTGGATCCCTTCCCACTTCAGCCCATGGGACCCTCCGGGATAGGTGGCCCCACCCGGTGGGCCCCCGGGACCCTTCCGGTGGTCCCGGTACAATACCGATGACCCCGAAACTTGTCCCGATGGCCGAAATAGGACTTCCTATATATAAATCTTTACCTCCGGACCATTCCGGAACTCCTCGTGACATCCGGGACCTCATCCGGGACTCCGAACAACATTCGGTAAGCACATACAAACTTCCTTTATAACCCTAGCGTCATCGAACCTTAAGTGTGTAGACCCTACGGGTTTGGGAGACATGCAGACATGACCGAGACGTTCTTCGGTCAATAACCAGCAGCGCGATCTGGATACCCATGTTGGCTCCCACATGTTCCACGATGATCTCATCGGATGAACCACGATGTCAAGGACTTAATCAATCCCGTATACAATTCCCTTTGACTAGCGGTATTGTACTTGCCCGAGATTCGATCGTCGGTATCCCTATACCTTGTTCAATCTCGTTACCGGCAAGTCTCTTTACTCGTTTCGTAACACATCATCCCGTGATCAACTCCTTGATCACATTGTGCACATTATGATGATGTCCTACCGAGTGGGCCCAGAGATACCTCTCCGCTTACACGGAGTGACAAATCCCAGTCTCGATTCGTGCCAACCCAACAGACACTTTCGGAGATACCTGTAGTGCACCTTTATAGTCACCGAGTTACGTTGTGACGGTTGGTACGCCCAAAGTATTCCTACGGTATCCGGGAGTTGCACAATCTCATGGTCTAAGGAAATGATACTTGACATTAGAAAAGCTTTAGCATACGAACTACACGATCTTTGTGCTAGGCTTAGGATTGGGTCTTGTCCATCACATCATTCTCCTAATGATGTGATCCCATTATCAATGACATCCAATGTCCATGGTCAGGAAACCGTAACCATCTATTGATCAACGAGCTAGTCAACTAGAGGCTTACTAGGGACATGGTGTTGTCTATGTATCCACACATGTATCTAAGTTTCCTATCAATACAATTCTAGCATGGATAATAAACGATTATCATGAACAAGGAAATATAATAATAATCAATTTATTATTGCCTCTAGGGCATATTTCCAACAGTTTGCTCTACACTCAGTAGGATTTTTAAACACTTAGGCGAGCACTGGGCTGCAGCTAAGCCCCCGAGTGGGAGGTTTGCTCTCCACTCGGTAGGATTTTTCAAACTTAGGCGAACACTGGGCTGCAGCTAAGCCTCTGAGTGGGAGGTTTGCTCTACACTCGGTAGGATTTTTAAACACTTAGGCGAGCACTAGGCTGCAGCTAAGCCCCCGAGTGGGAGGTTTGCTCTCCACTCAGTAGGATTTTTAAACACTTAGGTGAGCACTGGGCTGCAGGTAAGCCTC
>NC_041386.1:586465711-586470623 GCF_002162155.2 Triticum dicoccoides
GTGACCAACCGAGTGGCGACGCGCAGGGCGGCCGAGTGGTGATGAGGTTACCAACTGAGTGGCGACGCGCGGGGCGGCCGAGTTGTTATGAGGTGACCACCTGAGTGGCGACGCTCGGGGCGGCCGAGTGGTTATGAGGTGACCAACCGAGTGGCGACGCGGGGGGCGGCCGAGTGGTTATGAGGTGACCAACCGAGTGGCGACGCGCGGGGCGGCCGAGCGGTTATGAGGTGACCAACCGAGTGGCGACGCGCGGGGCGGCCGAGTGGTGATGAGGTGACCAACCGAGTGGCGACGCGCGGGGCGGCCGAGTGGTTATGAGGTGACCAACCGAGTGGCGACGCGCGGGGCGGACGAGTGAAGTAGACTTGTCCCGTGGACTGACGATGCGCGGGGCATCCGAGTGTAGTAGACGCGTCCCGTGGAGTGATGATGCGCGGGGTGTCTGGGTGATGTGGATGCGTCCCGCGAAGTGACGATGCACGGGGCATCTGAGTGACAACAATGCGCGGGCGGTCGAGTGTCTCATCGAGCGGCGACACACGGAGTAGTCGAGTCAGTTAAGGTGACGAAGATGTGTCCAGCAGAGTGACGGCGTGCAGGCGGCCAAGTCACTCCATATTAGTCGTCTGGACGCAAATTTCATCTGAGTTAATCTGCATATGATGTTAGTCGCTTGAAACAAAATGTTCGTCTGAGTAAACTGCTGTCCGAGGGCCATGACGGACGAGTGACCCTGCAGGTTAGTAGCCACGAATATTGTTTTGCTGGACTAAAGTGTCCCTGCACAGATGCTATTTTTCAAGGATTAAAGACCATGGATGGTTGTGCATGCATGCACAAATTTAATCACCGTGAAAAATGAAAGGTACGCAATTAAGCCATTAAATTGTGGAAGAAGCGGAGGCAATCAATCACCTTAACTAGGTAACGGAATCCTTGCCTAATTGGCCACTTCATGAGATATTTAAGAAATGGTAACTGGCACATGGCACGCAATTGGGTTAAGTGCATTTGCCAATTGAGTGCATGCACGCACTAGCACAACCATACGGGAGTGTATGGATGCATGCAAGGAGCATTAAACAACGCAATCTCCATTTGCACCCGCCCAAGCCTTGCCCTCGAGCGATGGCATCTTAACATCATATCTATCATTATCAAGCGGCATCAACTGGCACAGGGCGAGGCCTCCGTCGTTCCGGCGCCAGTCATCAGGGTCATGGCGAAGAAGATAGGGTAGATCAAACCGCTCCTTTACTCTTGGGTTCTTTGTAATGATGTTATTGGTTGAGTCGAGAATGGGCTTGAACGAACCTGCCATGCTAGCCGAGGTGATGACGTCACACCGATCAATGAGTTCCTCCACCACGTCATCTTTCAGATCGGGGCAAGAATAATGGGGTCGTTTCCGGCCTGTTCCCTCCATGGAGAAGACGATCGAACAGTGGCAGAAGAAAGGGTGAAGGGTTGAAGGAAAATGGAGGAGGGAGAGGAAGAGCGTGCGACAGCAGTTCCAAATCGAGAGGGAAAGGCGAAGAGTCGGTGGACAGTTGCGAGTTTGCCACGGTTCACGAAGAGGCGCCCTGGCCTACACATCCGTTCGGAAATACTCCTACTACTCGCCGTCGTCTCACTGATATGTTGGAACAGGACCACATGTCAACGAAACATGGTGCGTAATTTCTCGTGCAAAATTCGATCTGGCCACGTTGGCCCGAGGTGCCGCATTAGTTATCGACCTTTTTTTAATGGCGTGTCGATCAGTTTTGAAGCACGACTAACTGGTACTATACATGGAGAGGATGACAGTGGGGACCCGCCAAGGTCATGGCAGTACGCAAGCAAGTGCCTCCTTATTTCAAGCCAATAAAAAAATGGCTCCTCCTAGTGGATTTCTGACATCTGGGTCCCATGCCATTGTCAACGTAGTCAATAAACAAGAGAATTGCACAATGAGCGGCTGACACCAGGGACCCAGCAGCTCACCCACTTATTTTTGTTTTGGGTTAATTTGATAAATGCCACTCCAAATCTGGTGTATCCAAGAAATGAAACTGCAATTTCCCAACTTTGCAAAATGCCATTTCATGCCATTTCTAGTGGCATTTTTCAAAGTATGGAGTGGCGTTTTTCAAAGTTTGCAAACTCCAGTGGCGTTTTTCAAAGTTTGCAAAAATTGCAGTGGCACTTTTCAAAGTTTGGAAATTGCAGTGGCATTTTTATGAATCGCCATAATTGGAGTGACATTTATCTAATTTGTTTTTGAGACGAAAGCAGGGTGTCAACTGGGCTGTGCGGGACACTCTGGCCTGTCTAGACAGCCTTTTCTTTTATGTTTACCACATACCACCCCAGTAGTTCTTTTTTCTTTCTGAAAATGGCTAGCCCAGTTCTTTTGTGATTTGTCAAGTAAGTCGCTTTATCAGGCCTGCTGGGCTGCAGATCTTTCAAGACGAGGTGAGCTTCATTCGGCTGGCCGAGAAAATGGCCTATCAGTAATGAGAAATGGGTTGTACATTTTTAAAACACATCAAACCGGCAATTATTTTCAAATATTTTTTTTTTCATTTCGAGATTTTAAATTGCATTGATTTTTATCCGTGGACAATTTATTGGATTTTATATTGATATACATTTATTTTTAAAATCAGTCTGAATGTGACTCGAAATTTCGGGATTAAAAACAGTTCAGACCGCACCGACATATGCAAAATTTCGTATAATTTTTTAACCGTGGCCACAATATGGGCTGTAATGCTAACATAAAGAATATGGGCTCCAAAAAAACCCGTAAGAATTAGCAAATGGGTTGTAAATTATTTGACATAATGGCAGATGGGTTGTATGTTGTTTTCCACAGATTTGAGGCTTTCCACAGATGGCATGTATATTGTTGGATGTCCATCCAACGGCCGTCGTGCTTCTTCAATCTCTGCTCTTCCTGCTCCAGCCGCTCAAACAAGCGCCGACGGGACTGCCTGCTCCCTCCTCCGCGTAGGCCTCACTGCCCCACCGTACTCCCATCGCTGGCCTAGCCATCCCCCTACTCACCCACACCTGTTGTTATTCTCCGGCGATGGCAGACGAACCAGTAAACCCTCGTACAGTAATACTCCCCTCCGCGTGGGAAACAAAAACAACGGCCGAGTATTCCCTGCCTCCGTGTCATTCCCTTCCTAGGCATCGCCATCGTCCACCGCCCTGGTGCTCTCGGCGTGGCGTGGTCAGCATGGTCAACGACCAATATGCATCTGAAGTGGACTGTACGTGGAGAGGCTGACAGCTGGGTCCACGGCCGCACGCAAGGAAATGCCTCCTTATTACGCGCAAAATAATGATTTCCTCCACCTGACATCTGGGACCCACCGAAACGGCCTCTGTATTTTGCGAAAAAATGTTACCGCCACTGATAGCTCGGACCCACCAGCTATATCTTTGCATGCAAGGAAGTGCCTCCTTATTACACACAAAAAATGAATACTCCCCCTGCTAGCTGGGACCCAGTATAGTGGGCCTACTAAGTTGATGGGGACGAAGGGCTTTGTCAACTTAGTCAATATGCACGATTCTAGCTCGACTGACCGTACGATGTCCATCCAACGGTCGTAGTGCTTCTTCAACCTCTGGTCTTCTTGCTCCAGCCGCCCAAAGCTGCGCTGGTCGTGCTGCCTGCTCCTGCCTCCCGTGGCCGGTTGTGCTGCCGCGGAGGCCTCACTGCCCCCATACTACTCCCACCGCTGGCCAGGCCATCCCTCCACTCCACTCACCCACACCCCCTGTTATTCTGCGGTGACGGGAGCGCAGCCGAACCAGTGAACCCTCGTACTCCTCTCCGCGTGGGCATCCACTGCCGCGTCTTCCCCGGTTCCGCGTCGTCCCCTTCCTAGGCCTCGCCGTCATCCACCGCCATGGTGCTGTCGGCGCGGCGTGGTCAAATTGGTCAATGGACGAATTCCATCGGAAGAATACTGTACGTGGAGAGGCTGACAGTTGGGTCCACGGCAACCGCAAGGAAGTGCCTCCTTATTACCCAGAAAATAATTATTCCTCCACCTCATAGCAGGGACCCACCGGACGCCCACCAGTATATCGCGAAAAAAACGTTTACCCCTGACTGCTGGGACCCACCCGACGGGCCACCGTATTTCGCGAAAAAAAATGTTCCCCCTACTGTCAGCTCGGACCCACCGGAAGTGCCTCCTTATTACGCACAAAAAATGAATACCCCCTGCTAGCTGGGACCCACCTTAGTGGCAGGCTGACTTGTGGGCCTACTAAGTTGATGGGGACGGAGGGCTTTGTCAACTTAGTCAATATGCACGATTCTAGCTCCAGTGACCGTACGATGTCCATCCAACGGCCGAAATGCTTCTTCAACTTCTGGTCTTCTTGCTCCAGCCACCCAAACCAGCGCCGGTCGTGCCTCGTGCTCCTGCCTCCCGTGGCCGGCTGCGATACGGCGGAGGCCTCACCGCTCCCTACTACTCCCACCGCTGGCCAGGCCATCCCTCTACTCACCCACACCCCATGTTATTCTGCGGTGATGGCAGCCTCACACCGCAGCGAACCAGTGAACCCTCGTACTCCTCTATGCGTGGGCATCCACTGTCGCGTCTTCCCCGGCCCCGCGTCGTCCCCTTCCAAGGCCTCACCGTCGTCCACCGCCCTGGTGCTCTCGGCGTGGCGTGGTCAACGTGGTCAAGGAACGGCTTCCATCGGACGTGGACTGTACATGGAGAGGCTGACAGCTGGGTCCACGGCCACAGCAAGGAAGTGCCTCCTTAGTACGTGCAAAATATTTATTCCTCCACCTGACAGCGGGGACCCACCGGACGGGCCACCAGTATTATGTGAAAAAAATCTTTTCCCCCTAACTGCTGGGACCCACTGGACGGGCCACCGTATTTCA
>NC_041386.1:586470847-586520469 GCF_002162155.2 Triticum dicoccoides
AAGTGCCTCCTTATTACGCACAAAAAAATGAATACTCCCCCGGCTAGCTGGGACCCACCTTGCTGGGAGGCCAACTTGTGGGCCTACTAAGTTGACGAGGACGAAGGGCTTTGTCAACTTAGTCAATATGAATGATTCTAGCTCCAGTGACCATACGATGTCCATCCAACGGCTGTAGTGCTTCTTCAACCTTTGGTCTTCTTGCTCCAGCCGCCCAAAGCAGCGCCGGTTGTGTCGCATGCTCCTGCCTCCCGTGGCCGACTGTGCTACCGCAGAGGCCTCACTGCCCCCTACTATTCACATCACTGGCCAGGCCCTGCAGCGACGACAGCCTCACACCGCAGCCGAACCAGTGAACCCTCGTAGTCCTCTCCGCGCGGGCTTCCACTGCCGTGTCGTCCCCTTCCTAGGCCTCGCCGTCATCCACCGCCGTGGTGCTCTCCGCGCGGCGTGGTCAACATGGTCAAGGAACGACTTCCATTGGAAGAGTACTATACGTGGAGAGGCTGACAGCTGGGTCCACGGCCACAGCCCAGTTTTTTTGTGATTTGCCAAGTAAGTCGCTTTGTCAGGCCTGTTGGGCTGCAAATCTTTCAAGACAAGGAGAGCTTTCATTCGGCTGGCCGAGAAAATGGCCCATCAGTAATGAGAGATGGGTTGTACATTTTTTAAACACATCAAACCGGCAATTAGTTTCAAATATCTTTTTTTCATTTCAAGATTTTAAATTACATTAATTTTTATGCGTGGAGCATTTGTTGGATTTTATATTGATATACATTTATTTTTAAAATCAGTTTGAATGTGAGTCGAAATTTCAGGATTAAAAACAGTTCGGACCGCACCGAAATATGCAAAATTTCGTATAATTTTTTAACCGTTGCCACAATATGGGCTGTAATGCTAACAAAAAGAATATGGGCTCCAAAAAAACCTTAAGAATTAGCAAATGGGCTGTAAATTGTTAGAAATAATGGCAGATGGGTTGTATGTTGTTTTCCACAGATTTGAGGCTTTCCTAAAAAAGGTTGGGGCACAAGCACTTACTATTGGATTTCCATCCAACGGCCGTCGTGCTTCTTCAATCTCTGCTCTTCCTGCTCCAGCCACTCAAACAAGCGCCGACGGGACTGCCTGCTCCGTCCTCCTCGCGGCTGGCTGTGCTGCCGTGCATGCCTCACCGCCCGACCGTACTCCCATCGCTGGCCTAGCCATCCCTCTACTCACCCACACCTGCTGTTATTCTCCATCAACGGCAGACGAACCAGTAAACCCTCGTACAGTCGTACTCCCCTTCCCGTGGGAAACAACTGTCGAGTCTTCCCTGCCTCCATGTCGTCCCCTTTCTAGGCCTTGCCGTCGTCCACCGCCCTGGTGCTCTCGGCGCGGCGTGGTCAACATGGTCAAGGAACGACTTCCATCAGACGTGGACTGTACGTGGAGAGGCTGACAGCTGGGTCCACGGCCGCAGCAAGGAAGTGCGTCCTTATTACGCGGAAAATAATGATTCCTCCACCTGATAGCTGGGACCCATCGGACGGGCCACTGTATTTCACGAAAAAAACGTATCCCCCTGACTGCTGGGATCCACCAGCTACATCTTCGCACGCAAGGAAGTGCGTCCGGGCAAAAAAAAAATGATTCGCCCCCGACTACTGGGACCCACCAGCTACATCTTCGCGGGCAAGGAAGTGCCTGACAGTCGGGACCCACCTGGTCGAAGCGTACGTAGCGTTGTCAGTCTGGTCGAGAACGTGTACGTACATACTGGTCGATGTAGAGGCGCGCACGTGTCTTAGTAGTGGCGCGCACGTGTCGTAGTAGAGGCACGCACGTAGCATGTACACGTACGTACAACGGCCAGGGTGCAAGAAAGAAAATACAGCCACGTATGTGTACATACGGGCGGGGTCTCGAACGCCTACTCGCGCATACGTACGGCGAGGGCTCGTCTAGATGGCTGGGTCGGAACGGAGAAACAGCATCGTCGTCGTGTTCATGGGGAGGCAACGGAATGCGTTGTGTTCATGGGGAGGCAACGGAATGCGTCGTGTTCATGGGGAGGCAACGGAATGCGTCGTGTTCATGGGGAGGCAACAGAATGCGTCGTGTTCATTGGGAGGCAACGGAACACATGGGAGCCAACCAGCTGGGTCGGAACGGAATGCGTGGTCATGTTCATCGGGAGGGCTTGGACGGAACAGGCGATGGAAACGAGGCCTGGCGTACCGCACAACGGAGGAAACGGACCTTCTACGTTCGGAACAGGGTCCTGTTGATCGGGTGGGTTCTGGTGTACCGCAAAACGGAGGAAACGGAGCTCCTACGGTCGAAACGGGGGTCCTGTTCATCGGGAGGCGTGTGGCATACCGCAAAACGGAGGAAACGGACTTGTGTTGGAGCACTACGGTCGAAACGGGGTCCTGTTCATCGGGAGGGGTGTGGCGTACCGCAAAACGGGACTCCACGGGATACTATTCATCTCCACCGTCGACCCCCTCTAGCCTCCACGAGCTACTGTTCATCCACCGCCGACCTCCTCCAACCTCCACCTGCGACTGTTCATCCACGGGCTCCTGTTCATCCAGCCTCCACCGCGCGCTACTCCACCAGCTACTATTCAACCAGCCCTCTCCACGGGCTCCTGTTCAACCACCCCTCCACGGGCTCCTGTTCATCCTGCCCTCCACCGTCTACTGTTCATCCTGCCCTCCACAGGGTGGTACTATTCATCCAGCCCTCCACGGGGTCCTGTTCATCCAGCCCCAACCGACTCGATCGATCGGCTTTAGTTAGTAGCAGTAGTGAAGGAATCGCTCGATCGGGTTCAGTTAACAGCCATCGATTGATCGCTCGGGTTCAGTAACGCGTAGCCTGCAGTGCAATCGCTCGGGTTCAGTTAGAGCCCAACGCCTCACTCGGGTTCAGTTAGAGACAACGCCTCGCACGCACGCGCGTACGTGTACGAGAGAAATGCGCATCGCTCGGCCCCCGACCTCCCACCGTAACCGGGAACTCCCCAAAATTTTCCTCCCCCTCGCTTCTACCACGGTTTTTTCCATCATGGACGGCCCAAAGAATGTCATGCAGTTGCGTCTCCGGCCCGCCCAGGACGAAAAGCCCATTTTCTGTCATGATTTTTTGTCATAGAAGTAGGAGCCCACCACATCTATGATGATACCGGGTTTTGTCACAATTATCGTCATAGAAGTGTCATATGTATGACAGAAAAAAAATTCGTTCGGCCCAAAGTGTCATATGTATGATACGAGGGTGGGGGCATGCCTACCCCCTGGGTGCGCCCTCCTACCTCGTGGCTGCCTCGTTGCTTCCTTGACGTCCACTCCAAGTCTCCTGGATTGTGTTTGTTCTAAAAATAACTCTCCCGAAGGTTTCATTCCGTTTGGATTCCATTTGGTATTCCTTTTCTGTGAAACACTGAAAATAGGCAAAAAAACAGCAATTTGCACTAGGCCTTTGGTTAGTAGGTTAGTCCCAGAAATAATATAAAAGTGCATAACAAAGCCCATTAAACATCCAAAACAGATAATATAATAGCATGGAACAATCAAAAATTATAGATATGTTGGAGATGTATCAAGCATCCCCAAGCTTAATTCATGCTCGTCCTCGAGTAGGTAAATGATAAAAACCGAATTTTTGATGTGGAATGCTACCTAGCATAATTCTCAATGTAATTTTCTTTATTGTGGCATGAATGTTCATATCCGAAAGATTCAATACAAAAGTTTAATATTGACATAAAAATAATAATACTTCAAGCATACTAACAAAGCAATCATGTCTTCTCAAAATAACATGGCCAAAGAAAGTTATCCCTACAATATCATATAGTCTGGCTATGCTCTATCTTCATCACACAAAGTATTTAAGCATGCACAACCCCGATGACAAGCCAAGCAATTGTTTCATACTTTTGATGTTCTCAAACTTTTTCAATCTTCACGCAATATATGAGCATGAGCCATGTACATAGCACTATATGTGGAACAGAATAGTGGTTGTGGAAAAGACAAAAAAGGTGAAGATAGTCTCACATCAACTAGGCGTATCAACGGGCTATGGAGATGCCCATCAATAGATATCAATGTGAGTGAGTAGGGATTGCCATGCAACGGATGCACTAGAGCTATATGTGTATGAAAGCTCAACAAAAGAGACTAAGTGGGTGTGCATGCAACTCGCTTGCTCACGAAGACCTAGGGCATTTTGAGGAAGCCCATATTGGAATATACAAGCCAAGTTCTATAATGTAAAATTCCCACTAGCATACGAAAGTGACAACATAGGAGACTCTCTATCATGAAGATCATAGTGCTACTTTGTAGCACAAGTGTGGTTAAAGGATAGTAACATTGTCCCTTCTCTCTTTTTCTCTCATTTCTGTTTTTTTGCTTTTTTCTTTTTTTATTTGGGCCTTTTCCCTTTTTATGGCCTCTTTTTTTCTTTTCTCTCTTTTTTTTTCTTTTCGTCCGGAGTCTCATCCCGACTTGTGGGGGAATCATAGTCTCCATCATCCTTTCCTCACTTGGGACAATGCTCTAATAATGATCATCATCACACTTTTATTTACTTACAACTCGATGCTAGAACAAAATATGACTCTATGTGAATGCCTCCGGCGGTGTACCGGGATGTGCAATGAATCAATACTCAAGAATGACATGTATGAAAGAATTATAAAGGTGGCTTTGCCACAAATACGATGTCAACTACATGATCATGCAAAGCAATATGACAATGATGTAACATGTCATAACAACCGGAACGGTGGTAAGTTGCATGGCAATATATCTCGGAATGGCTATGGAAATGCCATAATAGGTAGTTATCGAAATGAAGTACTATGCGTGTGCTCCTAGGGGGATAGATTGGTATAAAAAGACCATCGCTCGTCCCTGACTTCCACTCATAAGGAAGACAATCAATAAATAAATCATGCTCCGACTTCATCACATAACGGTTCACCATACGTGTATGCTACGGGAATCACAAACTTTAGAACAAGTATTCCTCAAATTCACAACTACTCAACTAGCATGACTCTAATATCACCATCTTCATATCTCAAAACAATCATAAAGAATCAAACTTCTCATAGCATTCGATGCACTTTATATGATAGTTTTTATTATACCCAACATGGATGTTCATCACATCAGGACTAATTTTATAGCCAAAGCAAATTACCATGCTGTTCTATAAGACTCTCAAAATAATGTAAGTTAAGCATGAGAGATCAATAATTTCTATAAAATAAAACCACCACCGTGCTCTTAAAAAGATATAAGTGAAGCACTAGAGCAAAATTATTTAGCTCAAAAGATATAAGTGAAGCACATAGAGTATTCTAATAAATTCTGATTCATGTGTGTCTCTCCAAAAGGTGTGTATAGCAAGGACGATTGTGGTAAACTAATAAGCAAAGACTCAAATCATACAAGAAGCTCCAAGCAAAACACATATCATGTGGTGAATAAAAATATAGCCTCAAGTAAAGTTACCGATGGACGAAGACGAAAGAGGGGATGCCTTCTGGGGCATCCCCAAGCTTAGGCTTTTGGTTTTCCTTGAATTTTACCTTGGGGTGCCATGGTAATACCCAAGCTCAGGCTCTTGCCACTCCTTATTCCAAAATCCATCAAATCTTTACCCAAAACTTGAAAACTTCACAACACAAAATTCAACAGAAAATCTCATGAGCTCCGTTAGTATAAGAAAACAAACCACCACTTCAAGGTACTGTAATTAACTCATTCTTTATTTATATTGGTGTTAAACCTACTGTATTCCAATTTCTCTATGGTTCATACCCCCCGATACTATCCGTAGATTCATCAAAATAAGCAAACAACACAGGAAAAACAGAATCTGTCAAAAACAGAACAGTCTGTAGTAATATGTAGGTTTCGAATACTTCTGTAACCCCCAAAATTCTGAAATAAATTGGTGTACGTGAGGAAATTGTCTATTAATCATCTTCAAAAAGAATCAACCTAATCGCACTCTCCAGTAAAAAATGGCAGCTAATCTCGTGAGCGCTAAAGTTTCTATTTTTATAGCAAGATCGCAAAGACTTCCCCCAAGTCTTCCCAAAGGTTCTAATTGGCACAAACACTAATTAAAAACATAAAACCACATCTAAACATAATCTAGATGAATTATTTATTAATAAATGGGAACAAAAAGCAATAAACAAAAATAAAATTGGGTTGCCTCCCAACAAGCGCTATCATTTAACGCCCCTAGCTAGGCATAAAAACAAGAATAGATCTAGGTATTATCATAATAATGGTAGGGAAAATTGCGTAAACTCATCTCATATTCCCAATGTTCAGCAGCAAGTTTTCTTTGTGGCAAGCAAAAGTAATCAAAAGGGCTAAATTTAATGGGACAAAAGTCCCCAAGATCAAGCTCGGGAGGTATGGGTTCCTCCTTTGGCCCCTTATATTACACAACCAATTCATCATTATAAGCATTCTTTTGGCAATAAGTCATGAGCCTTTGTTCAAGAGAAAAACCTAACCTGTTGTTCTGAATAGCAAAGTCATCATTGAGTTCAAAAATTCTATCAACTAGAACATCGGTAGGAACCTTGTTTCTAAGGTTTTCATTGTAAGCAACATGATCTAAAGATCGTAAACGCATTAAGTCTTCTTGATTAAAAAGGATAGCTTCTATGGGAGGATGACAAGTGTCCACCCTATAATGCACAAAAATTTCATTGGCCTCCTTTATTATAAACCTGAACTCATGTGCCAAAAAGATAGTAGATGCTCGCTTAACAGAAGAATGCTCGATATTGGAAAATTCTAGAAAAATCCTTTGTATGCAAGGATGCATATGAATAAATTGTCTTTCAAGTTCAACTATGAGCGAGGATATAGCAACCGCAAGACTAGTAGTTCTATGAAGAATAGACCCACCCATAGAGGGCAGGGCACCGGCACAAGTAAAGAAATTTTGAATAACTCCTTTTCCAATAATATTATCGCTACCAATCCGAAAACTTTTAGTGTGTAAAATAGTAGGTTCTTCATGAGGATCATCAAAAGCATCAAAGTTTTCCATGTTATTACCACTATCCTTATCAATGATAACCTCCCCAATTTCAGACATGATGGTAGCAAATTGTACAAAGAACGAGCACACAAAAAGCAAGAAAAAGAGCGAATGAAAAAGAGGGCGAATAAAATGGCAAAGGTGAAGTGGGGGAGAGGAAAATGAGAGGCAAATGGAAAATAATGTAATACGAGGGATAAGAGTTTGTGATGGGTACTCGGTATGTCTTGACTTGTGCGTAGATCTCCCCGGCAACGGCACCAGAAATTCTTCTTGCTACCTCTTGAGCATGCGTTGGTTTCCCTTGAAGAGGAAAGGGTGATGCAGCAATGTAGCATAAGTATTTCCCTCAGTTTTTTAGAACCAAGGTATCAATCTAGTATGGAGACTACACACAAGTCCCTCGTACCTGCACAAACAAATAAGAACCTTTCAACCAACGCGATAAAGGGGTTGCCAATCCCTTCACGGCCACTTGCAAAAGTGAGATCTGATAAAGTTACTAAGGTAAATTTTTGGTATTTTTGTTGTATAGATTGGAAAATAAAGATTGCAAAATAAAAGGCGACAGAAATAGCAAGTAGATAGGAAAATAATATGATGGAAGTTAGACCCGGGGGGCATAGGTTTCACTAGTGGCTTCTCTCAAGATAGCAAATTCTACGGTGGGTGAACAAATTACTGTCGAGCAATTGATAGAAAAGCGCATAGTTATGAGAATATCTAGGCATGATCATGTATATAGGCATCACGTCTGCGACAAGTAGACCGGAACGATTCTGCATCTACTACTATTACTCCACACATCGACCGCTATCCAGCATGCATCTGGAGTATTAAGTTCATAAGAACAGAGTAACGCATTAAGCAAGATGACATGATGTAGAGGGATAAACTCAAGCAATATGATATAAACCCCATCTTTTTATCCTCGATGGCAACAATACAATATGTGCCTTTCTGCCCCTGCTGTCACTGGGAAAGGACACCGCAAGATTGAACCCAAAGCTAAGCACTTCTCCCATTGCAAGAAATATCAATCTAGTAGTCCAAACCAAACTGATAATCCGAAGAGACTTGCAAAGATATTAAATCATGCATAAAAGAATTCAGAGAAGAATCAAATATTGTTCATAGATAATCTTGATCATAAACCCACAATTTATGGAATGTCGACAAACACACCGCAAAAAGAATTATATCGAATAGATCTCCAAGAGAATCAAGGAGAACTTTGTATTGAGATCCAAAGAGAGAGAAGAAGCCATCTAGCTGTAGCGACCAGACCTCAAACAGTCTGATCTCTGTGCTCCGGTGTCATCCCTGGATCAGTAATGCTGACACCACACAGTACTCGGAGGATTTATAGCAGAGTAGCAATCACACACTTATTACATCGAGTGTCTCAAAAGAGAACTTAATACAATAAATATGGCTTAAGGCCATCTAATATCGATAACAGCGGAAGGCTTGGAAGATAAGTGAGTCCATCAACTCCAACGGCATCACTGAGTATAGAACCACGACCTAAAAACTCCTTAATCGTCGTCTGAAAAGTCTGTAACATTAACGTTGCAGCCCGAAACGGGTCAGCACATGGAATATGCTGGCAATGTAACACATAGAGAGTAATGGAATGAAACAGCTATATTATATGCATATTTGGCTGGTGGAAAGCTCTATGGTTACAGTTTTGCGTAAAGCCAATTTTTCCCTACTTCAAAGGAATAAATTTATTTAACTATCATGGTAGTTGTTAAACATTGAGAATGGTTGATAGCATTCTCAATCCCAATTAACCATCATCATTAAACAAAACCCAACAAAATTAATTTAGAGTAACATGTTCAGATTCACATGATAATCCAGGTACTAGATACTCAAGATGTCCATAACCAGGGACACGACTAACCATGATTAGTTTATTACACTCTGCAGAGGTTTGCACACTTTTCCCCACAAGACTCGATCGCCTCCGTTGGGTTTCTCGCACTACAAGGTGTTTGAGAAGACGGATGACCGAGACATAGTCTTTCAGAAGCGCTAGCACCTTACGATCGGCTAGACCGTACCACCTACATCCCCTACATCTGCTATTCTACCATTGTAAGAGTTCGCACGACTTAGTTAACTATGCTAGAGCCCATAATAGCTTGTGGCTGCACATGGAAGTTTCTAGTATGAATAGTCTCATGATCCCTTTGAGCCTGGGTGGCGGTCCAAAAGAAAACAGGCAAGTCCTGGAATACCCAGGTGCCTCAATCCACCCAGATGTGTGTTTAAGTTGCCACCTTAGATAAACCATTAATTAACAAAACTCACATTTGTCATGGATATCACTCACCCAATGCATGTCTACTAGCATAGCATGGCATAATAAGCAAACGCGGAAGTAACTCCCAAAGGTTTGATAATAAACAGGTAATAGGTACTACCTCATCTACTTCCCATCCCACAATTTAATTAGATCCTAACCATGCAATGTGTGAGGATTGATCTAATGCAATAAAACTGGGTAGTAGAAAAGGTATGATCAAAGTGTTACTTGCCTTGCTGATGATCTGGGAAACCTAGAGATTCGAAGTAACAGGCGGCGCACTCTGGGTATTCTATCACAGACAAACAAACAAGCATACAATAAGTACTCATCTAATGCACAGGTAAAACTCATATAAGAGATCTAACCAGAAGGTTCAACTTAAGAACTTCGGTTGGCAAAAAGAATCAAATCGAACGAAGCAACGAAAGTCAAACGGTGAAAGAAAACAACTTCGTTCTACTAATCTGGATCTAGGGCAAATTTTACAGTAGCAAAAACTGGTTTAAGTTGGTTAACCGGATAGAGGGTTTCGAGATGAAACTCTAGGCGCTTGAATCGCCTGATTCCGATAAACGAGCGAAAAGTTATACTAAATCGAAAATCGGATCAGGAATCGCGATCAGAAAAATCGCGGATTTAATCCGAGAAAAAGAAAAATGATGAACGCTCGCTAAATTAAATAAACCGGAAAAACTGATCTATTTACAAAAAGCCGAATCTAAAAAAACCGACGGAAAAACCGAATGGTTTTTCGAAAAAAAATAAAAAAATCGGCGCGGATTTCGAGGCAGCGGCGGACATTGGGCGGCGTGCGGCGGCGGCGTCCGGCGGCGGCGGTGACTCTAGGGCGGCTGGGGCGGCTTGGGGCGGGGCTAGGGTTTCGGCTGGGCCTCCCTCGGCTATATATAGCCTAACGGGCCGGGAGTCCTAGTCGGACACGGCCCTAGGTCGGTTCGTTGTTCTTTTTAAATTACGCACAGAAGACAAATAAAAAGAAATACTAAACGGACTCCCAAAATTCTGAAATAAATTTTCACGGGCTTCTAAAATCAAGCCGCACAAGGTGAACATTTATTTGGGACCTAAATGCAAATTTGAAAAACGCACATTTTTCCTAAATTCAAATAAAGCACCAAAAAACTCCGAAATAAAATCGTATTTGATTTTATTATTAAATCCTCAATATTTCTTTATTTTGACAAAATCATTTTATTCCCTCTCTCATATTTTTGTAATAGAAATAATTGATGATAAAATAAATAAAGTCAAATGATCCTATTCTCAAAATTTGAGAAAACTCAAATATGAAAATAACGAAATCCCCAACTCTCTCCGTGGGTCATTGAGTTGCGTAGAATTTCTAGGATCAACCAAAAGCAAATAAAATATGATATGCATTGATGATCTAATGTATAACATTCGAAATTGAAAATTTGGGATGTTACAAACCTACCCCCCTTAAGATGAATCTCGCCCTCGAGATTCGGGTTGGGTAGAAAATAGGTGAGGGTGGTCCTTGAGCAAATCTTCCTCTCGCTCCCAGGTGGCTTCATCCTCTGTGTGGTGGCTCCACTGAACTTTGCAAAACTTGATAACCTTGCTGCCGGTGACTCGGCTGGCAAACTCGAGGATCTTAATTGGTTTCTCCTCGTACGTCAAATCGTTATCCAACTGAATAGTTTCCAATGGCATTGTGTCTCTCAAAGGTATGTCAGCCATCTCCGCGTGGCATTTCTTTAACTGAGAAACGTGGAACACATCATGAACTCCTGATAATCCTTCGGGCAATTCCAACTTGTAGGCCACTTCTCCGATACGCTCCAAAACTCGATATGGTCCTACAAATCGTGGTGCTAACTTCCCTTTAACTCCAAAACGCTTTGTTCCCCGAAGTGGAGATACTCGAAGATAAGCTCTATCTCCAACTTCATAAACTGTCTCCTTGCGTTTAGAATCTGCATAACTTTTCTGCCTGGACTGGGCTATCTTGAGCCTATCACGAATCAACTTCACCTTCTGTTCAGACTCTTTAATCAAGTCAGGACCAAACAACTGGCGGTCTCCAACTTCATCCCACGGCAACGGTGTCCTGCACCTCCTTCCGTACAAAGCTTCGAAAGGAGCCATCTTTAAACTGGTTTGGTAACTGTTGTTGTAAGAGAACTCTACATATGGCAAATTATCGTCCCAACTAGATCCATAATCTAGCGCACAAGCTCTCAGCATATCCTCCAAAATCTGATTGACTCTCTTGGTCTGTCCATCTGTATGTGGATGAAAAGCTGTACTGAATTCTAGCCTGGTACCCAAAGTTTCGTGCAACTGCTTCCAGAGCTTTGAGGTAAACTGGGTTCCTCTATCTGATACGATACTCCTTGGAACTCCATGCAAACATACGATTCTGGTCATGTATATCTTTGCCAACTTAGCACTGGTGTAAGTGGTCTTTACTGGGATGAAATGAGCTACTTTCGTCAATCGATCGACTACAACCCAAATCGAGTCATAGCCTGAACGAGTCCTGGGTAATCCCGTGATAAAATCCATGCCTAGCTTATCCCACATCCATTCGGGTATCGACAATGGTTGTAACAATCCCGCTGGCTTCTGATGCTCTGCCTTTACTCTCTGACATACATCACAAACTGCTACGTATTCCGCAATATCCTTCTTCATTCCGGTCCACCAGAAAATATCCTTCAGATCCAAATACATCTTGGTATTTCCTGGGTGAATTGAATATGGTGAGTCGTGTGCCTCTTGCAGTATCAACTTCCTGATCTCCGGGTCATTGGGCACGTAAACGCGGTCTTCAAACCATAGGGTATCGTGCTCATCCTCATGAAATCCTTTAGCTTTTCCTTTGCTCAGTTTCTCCTTAATAGCGGCAATCTCTTTGTCAGTCTTCTGAGCTTCCATGATTCTATCCATCAAAGTTGACTGAATCTCCAATGCGGCTACATAGCCTCTCGGAACTATTTCCAAACATAGTTCACGAAGATTTCCTGCTAACTCCTTGGGTATTTCTCCCATCATTAACGTATTGACATGGCTCTTACGGCTTAATGCGTCAGCTACTACATTAGCCCTTCCGGGGTGATAATGCAATTTCATATCATAATCCTTGATGAGCTCCAACCATCTCCTTTGCCTGAGATTCAACTCCTTCTGTGTGAAAATGTATTTCAAACTCTTATGATCCGTGTACACCTCACAATGGTTTCCAATGAGGAAATGCCTCCATGTTTTCAAAGCATGCACTATGGCTGCTAACTCCAAATCATGCGTGGCATAATTCAACTCATGAGGTTTCAGTTGTCTCGAGGCATATGAAACAACTCTCCCTTCCTGCATAAGCACTGCTCCAAGTCCTCGACATGAAGCATCGCAATACACCTCATAATCTTTGGTCTGGTCTGGCAAAATCAACACTGGTGAGGTAACCAAGCGTTTCTTCAACTCCTGGAAACTAGCCTCACATTCCTCCGTCCATATGAACTTGGTATCTTTCTTTCACAACTCAGTCATAGGCTTCGCAATCTTTGAGAAATTCTCGATAAATCTCCGGTAGTATCCTGTGAGTCCAAGAAAACTCCGGATCTCTCCAACTGTTGTTGGGGCTTCCCACTTGGTCACGGTATCAACTTTAGTGGGATCAACTGATATACCCTCTCTAGATATAATGTGTCCGAGGAATCCTACTTCCTTCAACCAAAACTCACATTTGCTGAACTTGGCATATAATTGATGTTCTCTGAGCTTTCCAAGTACCAAACGCAAATGCTCCTTGTGTTCCTCTTCATTCTTCGAATAAACCAGGATATCATCAATGAACACTACGACGAACTTATCCAAGAACTCCATAAACACTTTGTTCATCATGTTCATAAAATAGGCAGGTGCGTTAGTCAGACCAAATGACATAACGGTATACTCGTACATCCCATACCTGGTGGTAAAAGCTGTCTTCGGAATATCCTATTCTCGAATCTTCAACTAGTGGTATCCTGATCGCAGATCGATCTTGGAAAATACCTTAGCTCCTTGCAATCGATCAAACAGATCATTGATCATCGGTAGTGGGTACTTGTTCTTGATCGTTACTTCATTCAATCCTCGATAATCAACAACCATCCTTAACGATCCATCCTTCTTCTCCACTAGAAGTACTGTCAATCCCCAAGGTGAAGAACTTGGGCGAATATATCCCTTATCCAGTAACTCCTTAATCTGCTTCTTAATTTCCACCAAATCCTTTGCTGGCATCCTATATGGTCTCTTTGATATTGGCCCTGTGCCTGGCAATAGCTCAATCAAAAACTCAATATCTCTATCCGGTGGCATGCCTGGCAACTCCTCTGGAAATACTTCAGGGAAATCCCTTACCACTGGTACTTCCTCCTGCACAACTCATGTTAGGCAATTTACTTGAGTCCTCTTTGGCACATGTCGGGATACATACTTGATCCTTCTCCCTTCTGGAGTGGTAAGCATAATTGTCTTACTAGCACATTCAATATTCCCTTCATACTTTGATAACCAATCCATGCCTAATATCACATCCAATCCTTGGGATTCCAATACTATTAGGTCTGAGGGAAAAACATAGTTACCAATCTTTAATGGTAACCGATCACACCATAGACTAGCCACATACTCTGCTCCAGGCGAGGTTACTAACATGGGTGACCTAAGGGCTTGGGTTGATAGGTTATACTTATCCACAAATCCCCTTGAGATGTATGAATGCGATGCACCAGTATCAAAAAGAACGAGTGCAGTAAATGACTTAACCAAAAACTTACCTATTACTGCATCGGGCTGAGCTTCAACCTCCTCCACGCTAACGTGGTTCACCTGTCCCCTGTTGAAAGGGTTCGGCTTCTTCCCAGAACTTCCATTGCCATTTTGGCCTTCAGGACATTCATTGGCATAATGTCCGGTCTTCTGACACTTAAAGCATGTGACTTGGCTCGGGTCCTTCTTGGCTGGGGTTGATGGGTTGGTGCGATTCAGGCCGTTGCTTCCTCCATTACCATTACCATTCTTGGTGCCATTGTGATTGTGCGAGCTACCTCCTCCATGGGTATGCTGAAAATGTCCTCCCGGTCTAGGGGTAAAACGTGGCTTCTGCTGAGCTCCTGAAGTGTACTTTCCTTGTCCATACTTCCTCTTGCGATTCTCAATTTGCTGCTGCTTCCCTTCAATCATAAGAGCACGGTCTACCAACTCCTGGTAGTTGTTGAAGGTTGCTACCATCAACTGCATGCTCAACTCATCATTCAGTCCTTCCAGAAACTTCTCCTGCTTTGCTGCATCCGTGGCGACGTCATCTGGCACATAACGTGCTAACTTACTAAAGTCCTCCACATACTGGCCAACTGTCCGTCCTCCTTGGCGCAAGTTGCGAAACTCACGCTTCTTCATGGCCATAGCTCCTGCTGAAACATGTGCAGTACGAAAAGCCTGCTGAAACTGGTCCCATGTGACAGTATCGACAGGGAAAGTGGCTGTGAAATTCTCCCACCATGACACTGCGGGTCCTTCTAACTGATGTGCGGCAAACTTCACCTTCTCCGCATCTGTGCATCCTGCTGTGGTCAACTCCCTAGCTGTCTTGCGGAGCCAATCATCTGCTACTATCGACTCGGTGCTAATGGAAAACACCGGCGGATTCAGCCTAAGAAATCGGGCTAAGTGAATAACAGGTGGTGGTGGTGGTGGGTTGTTGTTGTTGTTCCCTTGATTCTAATTTTGGACTAGCAACTGCATCAATGTGTTCTGCTGCTGGATCAACTGGGTGAGCTCTGGTGGAAAGGCAAATCCAGGGTCACGTCTCGGAGGTATCTGAGGGTTTAGAAAAGATGAGATGTAAGAATAGAGGGGGTCTAAAGAGAAAACACTACCCATATGCACATGAGGCAAAACAAACAATTCACTTCATTCAATCAAACAAGGGCATACAATCGATCTAACTATCGCAAAAGTGCTCGGACTACTATATTTACATGGTGGACTACTACTACTGATGAGGTGGTCTACTAGAAATATTCTTCGGTTGCAGACTCCATGATATCTGCTCCAGCTTCATCAACATAGTCATCATCGCTACTATCTGGATCCGAGTCGGTGCCGTCAATGATGATGTAGTCTTCCGGGCTAATCTCCTTGGGTTCTTCGTCTTCCTCTACTGGCGTAGAGCCTCCCATAAATATTCCAATCTTCTTGATCATGTCATCATTCTTCTCCACCAATACTTCAATTTCCTCTTCGTAATCTTCATGTGTAGCCTTGAGTTCTTCCTCCAGTTCCTTGATTCTAGTCTTAGCCTTATTCAGATCTATCATGTCGGCACACATCTAGTTCTCCTGTCGTCGAATGTGCTGGTTTAACTCTTGGATAAAAGCTGCGATTGATCTATCCTTCCTGGTGTTGATCATCTCCCCGTGCTCATCTTGGAGCCCACAAATCTGGTAGATAGTATCCTTGATATCATTGCGGTAGACTTCTCCAATGCGTCCCATGGCGATGTGAGCTGCCACGCTCTTTCCTAGACTCCAAGTTGGTGTATCAAAAGAAAACCCTATGGGCTCAATGACTGGCATGAACGTCCTTCCTGGAACTTGAACTTGAATCATACAGCGCTCTTCTTCAGGTAAAGTGGCGTTGTAGGTTCCGGTGAAGCTTGGTACTCCTATATTCAGGTATCTAGTGACTTCCTTCAAGTGACGTCCAAAGGGTGTATCTTCATCCGGTTGCGTGAACTTGTTCCTTGCATCCGCCATCCTAAAAGAGTAGAAAAGATGAGAGGTCAGAAGAGAAGAGAGTGAATAGTGATCTAGGTCTTTGAGCTTAGTGGTCGTGTCCTACAGTCAGCGTGTGCTCTGACACCATCTCTGTAGCGACCAGACCTCAAACAGTCTGATCTCTGTGCTCCGGTGTCATCCCTGGATCAGTAATGCTGACACCACACAGTACTCGGAGGATTTATAGCAGAGTAGCAATCACACACTTATTACATCGAGTGTCTCAAAAGAGAACTTAATACAATAAATATGGCTTAAGGCCATCTAATATCGATAATAGCGGAAGGCTTGGAAGATAAGTGAGTCCATCAACTCCAACGGCATCACTGAGTATAGAACCACGACCTAAAAACTCCTTAATCATCGTCTGAAAAGTCTGCAACATTAACGTTACAGCCCGAAACGGGTCAGCACATGGAATATGCTGGCAATGTAACACATAGAGAGTAATGGAATGAAACAGCTATATTATATGCATATTTGGCTGGTGGAAAGCTCTATGGTTACAGTTTTGCGTAAACCCAATTTTTCCCTACTTCAAAGCAATAAATTTATTTAACTATCATGGTAGTTGTTAAACATTGAGAATGGTTGACAGCATTCTCAATCCCAATTAAGCATCATCATTAAACAAAACCCAACAAAATTAATTTAGAGTAACATGTTGAGATTCACATGATAATCCAGGTACTAGATACTCAAGATGTCCATAACCGGGGACACGGCTAACCATGATTAGTTTATTACACTCTGCAGAGGTTTGCGCACTTTTCCCCACAAGACTCGATCGCCTCCGTTGGGTTTCTCGCACTACAGGGTGTTTGAGAAGACGGATGACCGAGACATAGTCTTTCAGAAGCACTAGCAGCTTACGATCGGGTAGACCGTACCACCTACATCCCCTACATCTGCTAGTCAACCACTGTAAGAGTTCGCACGACTTAGTCAACTATGCTAGAGCCCATAATAGCTTGTGGCTGCACACGGAAGTTTCTAGTATGAATAGTCTCATGATCCCTTTGAGCCTGGGTAGCAGTCCAAAAGAAAACAGGCAAGTCCTGGAATACCCAGGTGCCTCAATCCACCCAGATGTGTGTTTAAGTTGCCACCTTAGATAAAATATTAATTAACAAAACTCACATATGTCATGGATATCACTCACCCAATCCACGTCTACTAGCATAGCATGGCATAATAAGAAAACACGGAAGTAACTCCCAAAGGTTTGATAATAAACAGGTAATAGGTACTACCTCATCTACTTCCCATCCCACAATTTAACTAGATCCTAACCATGCAATGTGTGAGGATTGATCTAATGCAATAAAACTGGGTAGTAGAAAAGGTATGATCAAAGTCTTACTTGCCTTGCTGATGATCCGGGAAACCTAGAGATTCGAAGTAACAGGCGGCGCACTCCGGGTATTCTATCGCAGACAAACAAACAAGCATACAATAAGTACTCATCTAATGCACAGGTAAAACTCAAATAAGAGATCTAACCAGAAGGTTCAACTTAAGAACTCCGGTTGGCAAAAAGAATCAAATCGAACGAAGCAACGAAAGTCAAACAGCGAAAGAAAACAACTTTGTTCTACTAATCTGGATCTAGGGCAAATTTTATAGTAGCAAAAACTGGTTTAAGTTGGTTACACGGATAGAGGGTTTCGAGACGAAACTCTAGGCGCTTGAATCGCCTGATTCCGATAAACGAGCGAAAAGTTATACTAAATCGAAAATCGGATGAGGAATCGCGATCAAAAAAATCGCGGATTTAATCCGAGAAAAAGAAAAACGACGAACGCTCGCTAAATTAAATAAACCGGAAAAATCGATCTATTTAAAAAAAGCCGAATCTAAAAAAACGGACGGAAAAACCGAACGGTTTTTTGAAAAAAAAAACCGCACGGATTTCGAGGCGGCGGCGGACCTCGGGCGGCGTGCGGCGGCGGCGTGCGGCGGCGAGGCGGCGGTGGGGCGGCGGCGCTAGGACGGCTTGGGGCGGGGCTAGGGTTTCGGCTGGGCCTCCCCCGGCTATATATAGCCTAACGGGCCGGGAGTCCTAGTCGGACACGGCCCTAGGTCGGTTCGTTGTTTTTTTTAATTACGCGCAGAAGAAAAATAAAAAGAAATACTAAACGGACTCAAAAATTCCGAAATAAATTTTCACGGGCTTCTAAAATCAAGCCGCACAAGGTAAACATTTATTTGGGACCTAAGAGCAATTTTGAAAAACAGACATTTTTCCTAAATTCAAATAAAGCACCGAAAAACTCCGAAATAAAATCTTATTTGATTTTATTATTAAATCCTCAATATTTCTTTATTTTGGGAAAGTCATTTTATTCCCTCTCTCATATTTTTGTAATAGAAATAATTGATGTTAAAATAAATAAAATCAAATGATCCTATTCTCAAAATTTGAGAAAACTCAAATATGAAAATAACGAAATCCCCAACTCTCTCCGTGGGTCATTGAGTTGCGTAGAATTTCTAGGATCAACCAAAAGCAAATAAAATATGATATGCATTGATGACCTAATGTATAACATTCCAATTGAAAATTTGGGATGTTACACTAGCTATTAACTATGGACCCGAAGGTCTGTGGTAAACTACTCACACATCATCGGAGAGGCTATGGTGTTGATGTAGAAGCCCTTCGTGATCGATTCCCCCTCTGGCAGAGCGCCAGAAAAGGCCCCAAGATGGGATCCCACGGGTACAGAAGGTTGCGGCGGTGGAAATAGGGTTTCGTGGTGCTCTCAGATGTTTTTGGGGTATATGAGTATATATAGGCGAAAGAAGTAGGTCGGTGGAGCCACGAGGGGTCCACGAGGGTGGGGGCGCGCCTACCCCCCTGGGTGCGCCCTCCTACCTCGTGGCTGCCTCATTGCTTCCTTGACGTCCACTCCATGTCTCCTGGATTGTGTTTGTTCCAAAAATAACTCTCCCGAAGGTTTCATTCCGTTTGGATTCCGTTTGGTATTCCATTTCTGCGAAACACTGAAATAGGCAAAAAACAACAATTTGCACTGGGCCTTTGGTTAGTAGGTTAGTCCCAAAAATAGTATAAAAGTGCATAACAAAGCCCATTAAACATCCAAAACAGATAATACAATAGCGTGGAGCAATCAAAAATTATAGATACGTTGGAGACGTATCATGGAACACAACGGACGTGATTTAAATGTTGCTTTTGCTCGATGGCGCGCTCCAACGAAACGAAACGTTGGTTTCTTTCCGTTTCCATTTTTATCCGGAAAAACGGAAACTTTCCACTCCATTTTCATTCCTACTCCAAGGTTTCCCCGTTACCACATTCCATCAAATACAAAGGAAAACAAACACGCATGCTGATGCATCTCAATGATTCACAGATCATAGCCAATATTTACTTTAGAACAAAAGACAAAAGTTGTGAGAGCGTGTACAAAAGAAAAACTACTGATGGGGTTGATAACCCACAAGTATAGGGGATCACAACAGTTTTCGAGGGTAGAGTATTCAACCCAAATTTATTGATTCGACACAAGGGGAGCCAAAGAATATTCTCAAGTATTTCATTTTTCTTGAGAGGATGATCAGGCAAAGCATTAAGTAATTGTAGAAGCCTCCCCCAAGCTTGTCGGAGACTCTCTTCTTCAATTTGCACAAAATTATATATTTCCCTTAAAGCAACTTGTTTCTTATGAGCGGGGAAATATTTAGCGGAGAAGTAATAAATCATATCCTGGGGACTACACACACAACCAGGATCAAGAGAATTAAACCATGTTTTAGCATCACCCTTTAATGAGAACGGAAATAACTTAAGGATAAAGTAATAGCGCGTTTTCTCATCATGAGTAAACAGGGTGGCTATATCATTTAATTTAGTAAGATGTGCCACAACAGTTTCACATTCATAGCCATAAAAAGGATCAGATTCAACCAAAGTAATTAACTCAGGATCGATAGAGAAATCATAATCCTTATCGGAAAAACAGATAGGTGAAGTAGCAAAAGCAGGGTCTTATTTCATTCTAGCATTCAAGGATTTTTCTTTAAGCTTAGCTAATAATTTCTTAAGATCAGACCTATCCTTGCAAGCTAAAAAGTCTGTAGCAGTTTCTTCATCCATAACATAACCCTCAGTCACAACAGGCAATTCATATCTAGGGGATAATCTTCATCATCACTTTCATCAATATTATCAGTTTCAATAATTTCATTCTCTCTAACCCTAGCAAGTTGTTCATCCAGAAATTCACCTAGTGGCACAGTATTATCAAGCGTAGAAGTAGTTTCATCATAAGCATCATGCAAAGCAGAAGCGGCATCATCAATAACATGCGACATATCATAATGAATAGCAGGTGTAGGTGTCGCAAGTTTACTCAAAATAGAAGGTGAATCAAGTGCAGAGCTAGATGGCAGTTCCTTACCTCCCCTCGTAGTTGAGGGAAAAATCTTGGTTCTTTTATCTTTCAAGTACTTCATAGTGATCAGCAGATATAAATCCCAAGTGACTCAAAGAATAGAGCTATGCTCCCCGGCAACGGCGCCAGAAAATAGTCTTGATAACCCACAAGTATAGGGGATCGCAACAGTTTTCGAGGGTAGAGTATTCAACCCAAATTTATTGATTCGACACAAGGGGAGCCAACGAATATTCTCAAGTATTAACAGTTGAGTTGTCAATTCGACCGCACCTGAAAGACTTAATATCTGCAGCAAAGTATTTAGTAGCAAAGTAATATGATAGTAGCGGTAACGGTGGCAAAAGTAACAGTATTGGTTTTGTAGTGATTGTAACAGTGGCAACGGAAAAGTAAATAGGCGAAGAACAATATGCGAAAAGCTCGTAGGCAATGGATCAGTGATCGATAATTATGTCGGATACGATTCCTCATACAATGGTTATAACATAGGGTGACATAGAACTAGCTTTAGTTCCTCAATGTAATGTAGGCATGTATTCTGAATATAGTCATACGTGCTTATGGAAAAGAACTTGCATGACATCTTTTGTCCTACCCTCCCGTGGCAGCGGGGTCCTATTGGAAACTAAGGGATATTAAGGCCTCCTTTTAATAGAGTACCGGACCAAAGCATTAACACTTAGTGAATACATGAACTCCTCAAACTACGGTCATCACCGGTAAGTATCCCGATTATTGTCACTTCGGGGTTAACGGGTCATAACACATAATAGGTGACTATAGACTTGCAAGATAGGATCAAGAACTCACATATATTCATGAAAACATAATAGGTTCAGATCTGAAATCATGGCACTCGGGCACTAGTGACAAGCATTAAGCATAGCAAAGTCATAGCAACATCAATCTCAGAACATAATGGATACTAGGGATCAAACCCTAATAGAACTAACTCGATTACATGATAAATCTCAACCAACCCATCACTGTACAGCAAGCCTATGATGGAATTACTCACACACGGCGGTGAGCATCATGAAATTGGTGATGGAGGAAGGTTGATGCTGGCGATGGCGAAGGACTCCCCTCTCCGGAGCCCCGAACGGACTCCAGATCAGCCCTCCTGAGAGAGATTTGGGCTTGGCGGCGGCTCCGTATCGTAAAACGCGATGAATCCTTCTTCTTGATTTTTTCTCCCCGAACATGAATATATGGAGTTGGAGTTGAGGTTGGTGGAGCATCAAGGGGCCCATGACGCAGGGGGCGCGCCACCACCCTTGTGGACAGGGTGTGGGCCCCTGGCCTTGATTCTTTCGCCAGTATTTTTTATATATTCCAAAAATATTCTCCGTTGATTTTTAGGTCATTCCAAGAACTTTTATTTCTGCACAAAAATAACACCATGGCAATTCTGCTGAAAACATAGTCAGTCTGGGTTAGTTCCATTCAAATTATGCAAGTTAGAGTCCAAAACAAGGGCAAAAGTGTTTGGAAAAGTAGATACATTGGAAACGTATTAACTCCCCCAAGCTTAAACATTTGCTTGTCCTCAAGCAATTCAGTTGATAAACTGAAAGTGATAAAGAAAAACTTTTACAAACTCTGTTTGCTCTTGTTGTTGTAAATATGTAAAGCCAGCATTCAAGTTTTCAGCAAAGATTATGAACTAACCATATTCACAATAACACTTAGGTCTCATGTTTACTCATATCAATGACATAATCAACTAGCGAGCAATAATAATAAATCTCAGATGACAACACTTTCTCACAACAATCATAATATGATATAACAAGATGGTATCTCGCTAGCCCTTTCTGAGACCACAAAACATAAATGCATAGCACCCCTGAAGATCAAGGGTTGACTAGAAATTGTAATTCATGGTAAAAGAGATCCAGTCACAGTCATACTCAATGTAAACTAATAGTAATGCATGCAAATGACAGCGGTGCTCTCCAACGGGTGCTTTTTAATAAGAGGATGATGACTCAACATAAAAGTAAATAGATAGGCCCTTCGCAGAGGGAAGCAGGGATTTGTAGAGGTGCCAGAGCTCGATTTCAAAATAGAGATGAATAAAATTTTGAGCGGTATACTTTCATTGTCAACATAACAACCGAGAGATCTCGATATCTTCCATGCTACACACATTATAGGCAGTTCCCAAGCAGAATGGTAAAGTTTATACTCCCCCACCACCAACAAGCATCAATGCATGGCTTGCCCAAAACAACGGGTGCCTCCAACTAACAACAATCCTGGGGGAGTTTTCTTTGCAATTATTTTGATTTGATTTGAGCATGGGACTGGGCATCACGGTGACCATCCATTTTCTCGTGAGTGAGGAGCGGAATCCACTCCTCTTGAGAATAACCCGCCTAACATGGAAGATATAGACAGCCCTAGTTGATACATGAGCAATTCGAGCATACAAAACAGAATTTCATTTGAAGGTTTAGAGTTTGGCACATACAAATTTACTTGGAACGACATGTAGATACCGCATATAGGAAGGTATTGTGGACTCATATGGAATAACTTTTGGGGTTTATGGAGTTGGATGCACAAGCAATATTCCCGCTTAGTACAAGTAAAGGCTAGAAAGAGACTGGGAAGCGACCAACTAGAGAGCGACAACAGTCATGAACATGCATTAAAATTAATCAACATTGAATGCAAGCATGAGTAAGATATAATTCACCATGAACATAAATATCGTGGAGGCTATTGATGACCCACAAGTATAGGGGGTCTATCGTAGTCCTTTCGATAAGTAAGAGTGTCGAACCCAACGAGGAGCAGAAGGAAATGATAAGCGGATTTCAGCAAGGTATTCTCTGCAAGTACAGAAATAAGTGGTAACAGATAGTTTTTGTGACAGGATATATTGTAACGAGCAACAAGTAAAAAAAGTAAATAAAGTGCAGGAAGGTGGCCCAATCCTTTTGTAACAAAGGACAAGAAGGAACAAACTCCTATAATAGGAAAAGCGCTCCCGAGGACACATGGGAATATCGTCAAGCTAGTTTTCATCATGTTCATATGATTCGCGTTCGATACTTTGATAATTTGATATGTGGGTGGACCGGTGCTTGGGTGTTGTCCTTACTTGAACAAGCATCCCACTTATGATTAACCTCTATTGCAATCATTTGCAACTACAACAAAAGTGTTAAGGTAAACCTAACCATAGCATGAAACATATGGATCGAAATCAGCCCCTTACGAAGCAACGCATAAACTAAGGTTTAAGCTTCTGTCACTCTAGCAACCCATCATCTACTTATTACTTCCTAATGACTTCCTCTATCCCAAATAATGGTGAAGTGTTATGTAGTCGACGTTCACATAACACCACTAGAGGCTAGACAACATACATCTTATCAAAATATCAAACGAATACCAAATTCACATGACTACTAATAGCAAGACTTCTCCCTTGTCCTCAGGAACAAACGTAATTACTCACAAAGCATATTCATGTTCATAATCAGAGGGGTAATAATATGCATATATGATCTGAACATATGATCTTCCACCAAATAAACCAACTAGCATCAACTACAAGGAGTAATCAACACTACTAGCAACCTACTAGCACCAATCCCGGACTTTGAGACAAGAATTGGATACAAGAGATGAACTAGGGTTTGGAGATGAGATGGTGCTGGTGAAGATGTTGATGGAGATTGCCCTCTCCCGATGAGAGGAGCGTTGGTGATGACGATGGTGATGATTTCCCCCTCCCGAAGGGAAGTATCCCCGGCAAAACAGCTCTGCCGGAGCTCTAGATTGGATCTGCCAAGGTTCCGCCTCGTGGCGGCGGAGTCTCGTCCCGAAAAGTTCCCTCTATTTTTTTCTCATCGAAAGACTTCATATAGGAGAAGATGGACGTCGGAGAGCCACCAGGGGGCCCACGAGGTAGGGGGCGCGCCCCTCACCCTCGTGAGTAGGGTGTGGGCCCCCTGGCCTTCATCTTTGGCGTGGATTTTTCTTTATTTATTTTAAGACGTTCCATGGAGTTTCAGGACTTTTGGAGTTGCACAGAATAGGTCTCTAATATTTGCTCCTTTTCCAGCCCAGAATTTCAGCTGCCGGCATTCTCCCTCCTTACGTAAACCTTGTAAAATAAGAGAGAATAGCCATAAGTATTGTGACATAAAGTGAAATAACAGTCCATAATGTAATAAATATCGATATAAAAGCATGATGCAAAATGGATGTATCAACTCCCCCAAGCTTAGACCTCGCTTGTCCTCAAGCGAAAAGCTGATAACAATAAATATGTCCTCATGTTTAGAGGTAGAGGCGTCGATAAAAATAAAATACAGACATGAAGGCATCATGATTATTCTCATAACAGCAACGTATATAGATTTTGTCATATGATTATGTATGTTCAAGTGATGATCTATTCACAATGCAAAAGTATAAATCATAAACCTTATTGGGCTCGAACAAACTATAATCTCATTCATTGAAGCAATTGCAATTTATCATAACATCGGAAAGAGTCTATGTCAGAGCTAAAAAGCAAGTCCACATACTCAACTATCATTTAGTCCTCCATAATTGATAATACTCATGCAATACTTGTGGTTACGGAGTTTTAATCGGACACAAAGAAAGATAGGGGCTTATAGTTTTGCCCCACAACCTTTTACCTCAAGGGTAATGTCAACAATAATGGTTCATGCTCCCCTACATCCAATTAGATATATATATATATATATATATATATATATATATATATATATATATATATATATATATATATATATATCATGTTCTTTCCAACATGCTGAGCTTGCCAAAGGATAAAATGTAAAAGAAAAGGTGAAGATCGCCATGACTCTTGCATAAGGTAGAAGATAATAATAAATGATAGGCCCTTCGCAGAGGGAAGCAGAGGTTGCCATGCGCTTTTATGGTTGGATGCATAAAATCTCAATACGAAAGAACGTCACTTTATACTGCCCCTTGTGATATGAACCTTTATTATGCAGTCCGTCACTTTTATTACTTCCACATCACAAGATCGTATAAAGCTTATTTCTCCCACACCAATCAATCATACATATTTAGAGCAATTTTTATTGATTTGCACTGATGACAACTTACTTGAAGGATCTTACTCAATCCATAGGTAGATATGGTGGACTCTCATGGCAAAACTGGTTTAAGGGTATTTGGAAGCACAAGTAGTATTTCTACTTGGTACTGAGAATTTGGCTAGCATGAGGGGGAAAGGCAAGCTCAACAAGTTAGAGGATCCATGACAACATACTTCATCTCAGATATAAGAAAGACATAACTCATTACGTTGTCTTCCTTGTCCAACATCAACTCTTTGGCATGTCATATTTTAATGAGTGCTCCCAATCATAAAAGATGTCAATGATAATATATCTATATGTGAAAACCTCTCTTTCCTTATTACTTCCTATTAATTGCAACAATGACCAAAGCTATGTCTGCCAACTCCCAACAACTTTTAATCATCATACTCTTACTATGTGAAGTCATTACTCTTAATAAGATTAATATGAACTCTTTGTTTCTTTTTATTCGTTTTCTCTTTTCTTTTATTCATCCAAGATCATGGCAAAATAATCAAGCCCTTGACTCAACACTAATCTTTATTATATATAGCTCACGGACTCGATTACAAAGAGAGATCATAAAGCAAAACTCAAAACTAGATCATGCCATAAACTTTGTTCTACCAGATCAAGATACTACTAATAGGATTGAACTAAGAAAAACGGTAATGATAGGAGTTGTGATTGTGATACGATACCGGGGCACCTCCCCCAAGCTTGGCAGTTGCCAAGGGGAGTGCCCATACCCATGTGATTATGTCTCCTTCTTTGTTGTTGGTGTAGAAGGTGGTGGTGATGTTGGCTTAGTTGATGGCTTAGGCTTCTCCCTTAATTTGCGCTTGAGGACGGCATTTTGATCCCTCAGATCATCAATCTCCCACTCCAGGGTTAATATATTTTTGCATAGGTCCTGCTTATTTTCCTGCAAGAGACGAAAAGGGATAAACTCGAACTTGGGTTTCTTTACCCTATCAAGGAGACTTGACTTTTTGAACTCCACGTGCATGTCTCCAAGTTGAGGTAATGGTGCTTCATCTTCATCTGAGCTCGTCTCCTCCTTCCCCTTGGGTTCATAGTCCTCTTCTTCCTCCGTGGTCCACCCATCGTGTTCCACATCTCCATAGACCTTTGGATTTGCTAAGTAATCATCCACATAGCTTTCTCCTTCCGAATCCTGGGAAGACATGTTGATTTAATCTGCAACAGGACAGCTCGAAACAAAAACAGAGGATATTTGCGTGATACGGGAGTCAAAACCTTCGGGAGGTTATATAATGAATTTTTACCGACCAAAATATGTAACATGCAAGAAACGGAGTCCGGAAGGCACACGAGGTGCTCACGAGGTAGGGGCGCGCCCACCACCCTCGTGGGGCCCTCGTGTCCTTCCCGGACTGCTACTTATTTTTCTATTTTTCTAAATACTCCAAAACAGAGAAATATTGCCTTAAAAATTGTTTTGGAGTCGGTTTACTTACCGTACCACATACCTATTCCTTTTCGGGGTCTGAAACGCTCCGGAAAGTGTCCCTTATGTATTCCTCCGGGGTTACAGTTTCGATAATATTGGTTTCAACATTTATGGGATTACCTGAGATATAATGTTTGATTCTTTGACCGTTTACCACCTTCGGATTTGTAACCTCGAAGTTGTTGATTTTTATGGCACCGGAATGATAGACCTCCGAGATAACATAGGGGCCTTCCCATTTAGAGAGAATTTTTCCTGCAAAAAATCTTAAACGAGAGTTGTATAGCAATACATAATCACCTATATGAAACTCATGCTTTTGTATCCTTTTGTCATGCCATCTTTTAACTTTTTCTTTAAACAACTTGGCATTTTCATAAGCTTGGGTTCTCCATTCATCGAGTGAGCTAATATCAAATAACCTCTTCTCACCGACAAGTTTAAAATCATAGCTGAGCTCTTTAATAGCCTAATATGCCTTATGTTCTAGTTTGAGAGGTAAGTGACATGCTTTTCCATAAACCATTTTATACAGATACATACCCATAGGATTTTTATATGCAGTTCTATAAGCCCATAATGCATCATCAAGTTTTTTGGACCAATTCTTTCTAGACCTATTAACAGTCTTTTGCAAAATTAATTTGAGCTCTCTATTGCTCAACTCTACTTGACCACTAGACTGAGGGTGATAAGGAGATGCAATTCTATGATTAACATCATATTTAGCAAGCATTTTACGGAAAGCACCATGAATAAAGTGTGAACCACCGTCAGTCATTAAATATCTAGGGACTTCAAACCTCGGAAAAATAACTTCCTTAAGCATTTTAATAGAAGTGTTATGATCTAGTTGGAATAGCTTCTACCCACTTAGTAACATAATCAACAACAACTAAAATATGTGTGTATCCATTAGAGGCGGGAAAAGGTCCCATATAATCAAAGCCCCAAACATCAAACGGTTCAATAACAAGAGAATAATTCATAGCCATTTCTTGACGTCTACTAATATTACCAATTCTTTGACATTCATCACAATACAAGACAAACTTACGGGCATCCTTGAAGAGAGTAGGCCAATAAAAACCAGATTGCAATACCTTATGTGCAGTTCTATCTCCAGCGTGGTGTCCTCCATAAGACTAGGAGTGACACTTGCGTAGGATCTGTTCCTGTTCATGCTCAGGTACACAACGTCTAATAACACCATCTACTCCTTTATAAAGATGTGGATCATCCCAAAAGTAATGTCTCAAGTCATAGAAGAACTTTTTCTTTTGCTGGTATGTGAAGCTAGGTGGTATAAACTTAGCAACAATATAATTAGCATAATCAGCATACCATGGAGTACTACGAGAAGTACTTATAACATTTAATTGTTCATCAGGAAAGCTATCATTAATAGGTAGTGGGTCATCAAGAATATTCTCTAACCTAGACAAGTTGTCTGCAACGGGGTTCTCAGCTCCCTTTCTATCAACAATATGCAAATCAAATTCTTTTAGCAAGAGAACCCATCTAATAAGTCTAGGTTTAGCATCTTTCTTTTCCATAAGATATTTAATAGTAGCATGATCAGTTTGAATAGTTACTTTAGAATCAACAATATAAGATCTGAACTTATCACAAGCAAATACAACTACTAAAAGCCCTTTCTCAGTAGTAGCATAATTTCTTTGAGCATTGTCTAGAGTCTTACTAGCATAATGAATAACATTTAATTTCTTATCAACTCTTTGCCCTAGAACAACACCTACAGCATAATCACTAGCATCACACATAATTTCAAAGTATAAATTCCAATCAGGTGGCTGAACAACAGGTGCAGAGACTAATGCTTTCTTAAGTATTTCAAATGCTTCTACACAATCATCATCAAAGACAAATGGTATACCTTTTTGCAACAAATTAGTCAGAGGCCGAGAAATTTTTGAGAAGTCCTTAATGAACCTCCTGTAAAATCCGGCGTGACCAAGGAAACTTCTTATACATTTGATGTCCTTGGGACATGGCATCTTTTCAATAGCATCAACCTTGGCTTTATCAACTTCAATACCTCTTTCAGAAACTTTGTGCCCCAAGACAATACCTTCATTAACCATAAAGTGGCACTTTTCCCAATTCAAGACAAGATTAGTTTCTTCACATCTCTGCAAAACTCTATCAAGATTGCTCAAGCAATCATCAAAAGAGGAACCATAGATGGAAAAGTCATCCAGCAAAACCTCACAAATCTTTTCACAAAAGTCAGAGAATATAGCCATCATGCATCTTTGAAAGGTAGCAGGTGCATTACATAAACCAAAAGGCATACGTCTATAAGCAAAAGTACCAAAAGGGCATGTAAAAGTAGTCTTTGATTGATCTCTAGCCGACACAGGTATTTGAGAGAAACTAGAATAACCATATAGAAAGCAATAGTGTGTATGTTTGCATAATCTTTCTAGCATTTGATCAATAAAAGGTAAGGGGTAATGATCTTTCTTAGTAGCTTTATTTAATTTGCGGAAATCAATTACCATCCTATAACCTGTGATAATTCTTTGTGGAATCAATTCATCTTTATCATTAGGAACAACAGTAATACCTCCCTTCTTAGGGACACAATGGACAGGACTTACCCACTCACTATCAGCAACGGGATATACCTGCCTCCAGAAGCTTTAGTATTTCTTTTCTTACCACTTCTTTCATTTTAGGATTCAGACATCGTTGAGGATCACAAATTGGTTTGGCATCTGCTTCCAAATTTAGTTTATGTTGAAATAGAGTGGGACTAATTCCCTTAAGATCATCAAGAGTATATCCAATAGCAGCACGATGCTTCTTCAGAGTTTTCAATAATCTTTCTTCTTCATGCTCTGAAAGGTTAGCACTAATAATAACAGGATATATCTTCTTTTCATCAAGATAAGCATATTTAAGATTATCAGGCAAAGGTTTAAGCTCAAACACGGGATCACCCTTGGGTGGAGGAGGATCCCCTAAAATTTCAACATGCAAATTGTGTTGTAGAATAGGTTCCTGTTTAAAGAATACTTCATCTATTTCCCTTCTTTCATTCATGAACATATCATTTTCATGGTCTAGCCAATAGTGTTCTATAGGATCACTAGGAGGTACGGCAATAGAAGCAAGACCAATAATTTCATCCTTACTAGGTAATTCTCCCTCACGATGTTGTTTACTAAATTTAGAGAAATTAAACTCATGAACCATATCATCCAAGCCAATAGTAACAACATTCTTTGTGCAATCTATGGTAGCATTGACAGTATTTAAGAAGGGTCTACCAAATATAATGGGACAAAAGCTATCTTGTGGGGAACCAAGAACAAGAAAATCAACAGGATATTTAGTTTTCCCACACAACACTTCAACATCTCTAACAATCCCAATTGGTGAAATAGTATCTCTATTGGCAAGTTTAATTGTGACATCAATACCTTCTAACTCAGTAGGTGCAATTTCATTCTTAGTTTCTTCATATAAGTCAATAGGTATTACACTAGCACTAGCACCCATATCACATAAGCCATGATAACAATGATCTCCTATTTTAACAGAAATAACAGGCACGCCTACCACAGGTCTATGTTTATCTTTATCACAAGGTTTAGCAATTCTAGCAGTTTCACCTTCGAACTGAATAACATGCCCACCAATATTATCAGACAAGAGATCTTTAACAATAGCAATATTAGGTTCTACTTTAACTTGCTCAGGAGGTGTATAAGTTCTAATATTGCTTTTACGAACAACAGTTGAAGCTTTAGCATGATCCTTTATTCTAACAGGGAAAGGTGGTTTCTCAATATAAGAAGTAGGAACAATAGGATCATTATAAGTGACAGTCTTTTCTTCAACTTTAATAGGTGCAGCTACTTTTACTTCTATGGGAGGATGATATTTAAACCATTTCTCCTTAGGGAGATCACCATAAGTAGCAAAAGATTCAGAGAAAGAAGCTACTATCTCAGAGTCAAGTCCATATTTAGTGCTAAACTTACGGAAAATATCGGTATCCATAAAAGATTTAACACAATCAAACTTAGGTGCCATACCTGACTCTTTACCTTCGTCGAGGTCCCAATCTTCAGAGTTGCGTTTAATTCTATCCAATAAATTCCATCTGAATTCAATAGTCTTCATCATAAAAGAGCCAGAACAAGAAGTAGCGAGCATGGTGTGATTGTTATCAGAAAGCCGAGCATATAGATTTTGAATAATCATTTCTCTTGAGAGCTCATGATTGGGGCATGAATATAACATTGATTTAAGCCTCCCCCAAGCTTGAGCAATGCTTTCTCCTTTTCAAGGCCAGAAATTATATATATAATTGCGATCACAATGAACAAGATGCATAGGGTAATACTTTTGATGAAATTGAGCTTCAATCTTTTATAGTCCCATGATCTCATATCATCACATAGCCTATACCATATCAATGCGTCTCCCTTCAAAGATAAAGGGAAGACCTTCTTCTTAGCAACATCATCGGGTATACCTGCAAGCTTAAATAATCCACAAACTTCATCCACATATATTAAGTGCTCATCAGGATGCTTTGTTCCATCTCCTGTAAAAGGGTTAGCTAGCAGTTTTTCCATTATACCCGAAGGAAATTCAAAAGGAGTTTCATTTTCAATAGGTTCAGTAGGTTGAGGAGAAACTCTTTGCTCTACTGGACGGGGTGAAGATACCCCGAACAAGCCCCTCAGAGAATTACTTTCCATAGTAACAAGTGACAGTAAATTTCAGCACACTATATAAATTTTTCCTTACCAAATTCCACCTACCAAAGGAGCTATACTCCCTGGCAACGGCGCCAGAAAAGAGTCTTTATGACCCATAAGTATAGGGGATCTATCGTAGTCCTTTCGATAAGTAAGAGTATCGAACCCAACGAGGAGCAGAAGGAAATGATAAGCGGTTTTCAGCAAGGTATTCTCTGCAAGTACTGAAATAAGTGGTAACAGATAGTTTTGTGACGGGATAGATTGTAACGAGCAACAAGTAACAAAAGTAAATAAAGTGCAGCAAGGTGGCCCAATCCTTTTGTAACAAAGGACAAGCCGGAACAAACTCTTATAATAGGAAAAGCGCTCCCAAGAACACATGGGAATATCGTCAAGCTAGTTTTCATCACGTTCATATGATTCGCGTTTGATACTTTGATAATTTGATATGTGGGTGGACCGGTGCTTGGGTGTTGTCCTTACTTGAACAAGCATCCCACTTATGATTAACCTCTATTGCAAGCATCCGCAACTACAAAAAAAGTATTAAGGTAAACCTAACCATAGCATGAAACATATGGATCCAAATCAGCCCCTTATGAAGCAACGCATAAACTATGGTTTAAGCTTCTGTCACTCTAGCAACCCATCATCTACTTATCACTTCACAATGCCTTCCTCTAGGCCCAAATAATGGTGAAGTGTTATGTAGTCGACGTTCACATAACACCACTAGAGGCTAGACAACATACATCTTATCAAAATATCAAACGAATACCAAATTCACATGACTACTAATAGCAAGACTTCTACCTTGTCCTCAGGAACAAACGTAATTACTCACAAAGCATATTCATGTTCATAATCAGAGGGGTAACAATATGCATTTCGGATCTGAACATATGATCTTCCACCAAATAAACCAACTAGCATCAACTACAAGGAGTAATCAACACTACTAGCAACCTACTAGCACCAATCCCGGACTTTGAGACAAGAATTGGATACAAGAGATGAACTAGGGTTTGGAGATGAGATGGTGCTGGTGATGATGTTGATGGAGATTGCCCTCTCCCGATGAGAGGAGCGTTGGTGATGACGATGGTGATGATTTCCCCCTCCCGGGGGGAAGTATCTCCGGCAGAACAGCTCTGTCGGAGCTCTAGATTGGATCCGCCAAGGTTCCGCCTCGTGGCGGCGGAGTCTCGTCCCAAAAAGTTCCCTCTATTTTTTTCTCATCGAAAGACTTCATATAGGAGAAGATGGACGTCGAAGAGCCACCAGGGGGCCCACGAGGTAGGGGGCGCACCCTAGGGGGGGGCACCCTCGTGAGGAGGGTGTGGACCCTCTGGCCTTCATCTTTGGCGTGGATTTTTCTTTATTTATTTTAAGACGTTCCGTGTAGTTTCAGGACTTCTGGTGTTGCACAGAATAAGTCTCTAATATTTGCTCCTTTTCCAGCCCAGAATTCCAGCTGCCGGCATTCTCCCTCCTTATGTAAACCTTGTAAAATAAGAGAGAATAGCCATAAGTATTGTGACATAAAGTGAAATAATAGTCCATAATGTAATAAATATCGATATAAAAGCATGATGCAAAATGGACGTATCAGCTATGTTGATTTTGTTTCAACTACATGCGTGAACATGTGCCAAGTCAAGCCACTCGAATTGTTGAAAGGAGGATACCACCCTATCATACCACGTCGCAACCATTTTAATAACATGTTGGCACGCAAGGTAAACTATATAAACTCCTAGACAATTAAGCATGGCATGAGCAACTATAATCTCTAATTGTCATTGCAAACATGTTTCATTCATAATAGGCTGAATCAGGAATGATGAACTAATCATATTTACAAAAACAAGAGAGGTCGAGTTCATACCAGCTTTTCTCATCTCAATCAGTTCATCATATATCGTCATTATTGCCTTTCACTTGCACAATCAAATAGTGTGGATAATAATAATAATAGTGCACGTGCATTGGACTATGCTGGAATCTGCAAGCATTCAATTCAAAGGAGGAGACAAGGTAATATGGGCTCTTTGTTAGATCAACAATAATGCATATGAGAGCTGATACGTCTCCAACGTATCTATAATTTTTTATTGCTCCATGCTATATTATCTACTGTTTTGGACTATATTGGGCTTTATTTTCCACTTTTATCTTATTTTTGGGACTAACCTATTAACCGGAGGCCCAGCCCAGAATTGTTGTTTTTTTGCCTATTTCGGTATTTTGGAGAAACATAATATCAAACGGAGTCCAAACGGAATAAAACCTTCGGGAATGTGATTTTCTCACCAAACGTGATCCAGGAGACTTGGACCCTACTCCAGGGAGTCAAAGAGGCGGTCACGAGGGTGGGGGCGCCCCCCCCCCCTAGGGCACGCCCCCCTGCCTCGTGGGCCCCTCAGTGCTCCACCGACGTACTCCCTCCTCCTATATATACCTATGTACCCTCAAACGATCATAAGGGGAGCCAAAAACCTAATTCCACCGCCACAACTTTCTGTATCCACGAGATCCCATCTTGGGGCCTGTTTCGGAGCTCCGCCGGAGAGGGCCGTCATCACGGAGGGCTTCTACATCATCATAGCCTCTCCGATGAAGTGTGAGTAGTTTACCTCAGACCTTCGGGTCCATAGTTAGTAGCTAGATGGCTTCTTCTCTCTTTTTGGATCTCAATACAAAGTTCTCCCCTCTCTTCTGGAGATCTATTCGATGTAATCTTGTTCTTTTTGCGATGTGTTTGTTGAGACCAATGAATTGTGGGTTTATGATCAAGTCTATCTATGAATAATATTTGAATCTTCTCTGAATTCTTTTATGTATGATTGGTTATCTTTGCAAGTCTCTTTGAATTATCCGCTTGGTTTGGCCAAATAGATTGGTAGTTCTTGCCATGGGAGAAGTGCTTAGCTTTGGGTTTGATCTTGCGGTGTCCTGTCCCAGTGACAGAAGGGGCAGCAAGGCACGTATTGCATCGTTGCCAACGAGGATAACAAGATGGGGTTTATTTCATATTGCATGAATTTATCTCTCTACATCATGTCATCTTGCTTAAAGCGTTACTCTGTTTATAACTTAATACTCTAGATGCATGCTGGATAGCGGTCGATGAGTGGAGTAATAGTAGTAGATGCGGAATCGTTTCGGTCTACTGTTCACGGACGTGATGCCTATATACATGATCATGCCTAGATATTCTCATAACTATGCTCAATTCTGTCAATTGCTCAACAGTAATTTGTTCACCCACCGTAGAATACTTATGCTCTTGAGAGAAGCCACTAGTGAAACCTATGGCCCCCGGGTCTATTCTCATCATATTAATCTCCATCACTTTAATCTTGCTTTGCTTTTTTACTTTGCCTTTTACTTTTCACTTTGCATCTCTATACCAAAAATACCAAAAATATTATATCTATCATATCTCACTCTCGTAAGTGACCGTGAAGGGATTGACAACCCCTAATCGCGTTGGTTGCGAGTAGCTATCGTTTTGTGCAGGTACGAGGGACTTGAGCGTGGCCTCCTACTGGATTGATACCTTGGTTCTCAAAAACTGAGGGAAATACTTACGCTACTCTGCTGCATCATCGCTTCCTCTTCGGGGAAATCCAACGCAAGCTCAAGAGGTAGCAAGAAGGATTTCTGGCGCCGTTGCCGGGGAGTCTACGCAAAAAGTCAACATACCAAGTACCCATCACAATCCCTATCTCTCGCATTACATTATTTGCTATTTGCCTCTCGTTTTCCTCTCCCCCACTTCACCCTTGTCGTTGTATTCGCCCTCTCTTTCTCTATCCTCCCTCTCTATTTGCCTCTTTTTCCCTGCTTGCCTTCTTGTTTGCTCGTGTGCTAGTTTTCTTGCTTGTCGTTATGTCTGAAATTGGGGAATTTATCGCCGATATGGGCGATAACAATATCATGGAAAATTCTGATGCTCCTGCTGAAGAACCCCCTACCTACCATACAAAAAGATTTCGAATCGGTAGTGGTAATATTATTGGAAAAGGAGTTATTCAAGATTTCTTTACTTGTGCCGGTGCTTTGCCCTCTATGGGCGGTTCTATTCTCCATAGAACTAGTAGTCTTGCGGACGCTATTGCCATGCTTATCGTTGAACTTGAAAGGCAAATTATGCATATGCACCCATCTATACAAAGAGTTTTCCTAGAATTTTCTAATATCGAGCATTCTTCTGTTAAGCGTGCCGCTACTATCTTTTTGGCTCATGAATTTAGATTTATAATAAAAGAAGCCAAAGGAATCTTCGCGCACTATAGGGTGGACGCTGGTTGTCCTCCCATAGATTCTATCCTCTTCGATCAAGAAGAAATTATGCGCTTTCAATCCCTTGACTATGTAGGTTTTAGTGAAAACCTTAGAAAAAAGGTGCCAATCAATATTTTAATTGATAGAATCTCTGAACTTAATGATGATTTGGCTATTCAAAATAATGAGCTAGGGCGCTCTCTTGAGTTTAGGCTCACAAGGTTCTGTCAAAAGAATGCTTATAATGATGAATTGGTTGTACAATACGAAGGGCCGAAAGAGGAATCTATACCTCCTAAAATTGATCTTGGGGACTTCTGTCCTATTAAATTTAGCCCTTTTGACTACTTTTGCTTGCCTCCAAGAAAACTTGCTGCTGAACGTAGATAATATGAAATGAGTTTCACCGATATATCTTATTACTACGGCACTACCTAGATCTATCCTCGCTTTTATGCCTAGCTAGGGGCGTTAAACGATAGCGCTTGTTGGGAGGCAACACAATTTTATTTGTATTCCTTGCTTTCTTATCCTGTTTAGTAATAAATAAATTATTTAGCCTCTGTTTTGGTTGTGTTTTTTGTGTTTAATTAGTGTTTGTGCCAAGTAGAAAACCGTTGTGAAGACTTGGGGAAAGTCTTGTTGAACTTGCAGTGAAAAACAGAAACTTTAGCGCTCACGAGAACTGCTGTCATTTTTATTTGAAGAGTGCTATTTAGTTAATTATTTTTTCAGATTATTAATAGATAAATTCCTCATGTCCAGCAATTTATTTTAGAATTTGTGGGGTTTCAGATCTTGCGCTAGCTACAGATTACTACAGACTGTTCTGTTTTTGGCAGATTCTGTTTTTCGTGTGTTGTTTGCTTATTTTGATGAATCTATGGCTAGTAAAATAGTTTATAATCCATAGAGAAGTTGGAATACAGTAGGTTTAGCACCAATATAAATAAAGAATGAGTTCATTCCAGTACCTTGAAGTGGTTTTTGTTTTCTTTCGCTAACGGAGCTCACGAGTTTTCTACTTTAAGTTTTGTGTTGTGAAGTTTTCAAGTTTTGGGTGAATTCTTTTGATGGATTATGGAACAAGGATTGGCAAGAGCCTAAGCTTGGGGATGCCCATGGCACCCCCAAGATAATCCAAGGACACCAAAAAGTCAAAGCTTGGGGATGCCCCGGAAGGCATCCCCTCTTTCGTCCACTTCCATCGGTAATTTACTTGGAGCTATATTTTTATTCACCAACATGATATGTGTTTTGCTTGGAGCGTCTTGTATTTTTTGTGTCTTTGTGTTTTAGTATGCCACAATAATCCTTGCTGTACACACCTTTTGAGAGAGCCATACATGAATTAAAATTTGATAGAATCCGGTTTTTGCCCGGTTTTCCGTAATTAACTGGGCAATTCTCTTCTGCTTATTTAATAGATGAGGCAATCTTTGCCTCCGTTTCAAAAAACAATTGATAGAATACTCTATGTGCTTCACTTATATCTTTTGAGCTAAGTAGTTTTGCTCTATGTGCTTCACTTATATCTTTTGATCTATGTAGTTTTTCTCTATGTGCTTCACTTATATCTTTTGAGCTATGTAGTTTTGCTCTATGTGCTTCACTTATATCTTTTGAGCATTATAATTTTGCTCTATGTGCTTCACTTAGATCTTTTAGAGCACGGTGGTGGATTTGTTTTAAAGAAACTATTGATCTCTCATGCTTCACTTAAATTATTTTGAGAGTCTCTTAATAGCATGGTAATTTGCTTAATAATAATATGCTTGGTATTCAAGATTTGTGAAACTTTCTTTTGAGTGTGTTGAAAACTAAGAAAAGATTGAAGCACGATAATTGTTTTGAGATATTGAGGTGATAATATTAGAGTCATGCTAGTTGAGTAGTTGTGAATTTAAAGAATACTTGTGTTAAAGTTTGTGATTCCTGTAGCATGCACGTATGGTGAACCGTTATGTGATGAAGTCGGAGCATGATTTATTTATTGATTGTCTTCCTTATGAGTGGAGGTCGGGGACGAGCGATGGTCTTTTCTACCAATCTACCCCCCTAGGAGCATGCGCGTAATACTTTGCTGTAACTTCTAGATTTTTGCAATAAGTATATGAGTTCTTTATGACTAATGTTGAGTCCATGGATTATACGCACTCTCACCCTTCCACCTTTGCTAGCCTCTCTAATACCACGCACCTTTCGCCGGTATCATACACCCACCATATACCTTCCTCAAAACAGCCACCATACCTACCTATCATGGCATTTCCATAGCCATTCCGAGATATATTGCCATGCAACTTTCCACCATTCTGTTTATCATGACACATTCATCATTGTCATATTGCATATCCCGGTACACCTCCGGAGGCATTCATATAGAGTCATATTTTGTTCTAAGTATCGAGTTGTAATTGTTGAGTTGTAAGAAAAATAAAAGTGTGATGATCATCATTTTTAGAGCATTGTCCCAAGTGAGGAAAGAATGATGGAGACTATGATTCCCCCATAAGTCGGGATGAGACTCCGGACGAAAAATAAATAAAAGAGGCCAAAGAAGCCCAAATAAAAAAGAGGCCATAAAAAAAGAGAGAAAAGGCCCAAATATAAAAATGAGAGAAAAAGAGAGAAGGGACAATGCTACTATCCTTTTACCACACTTGTGCTTCAAAGTAGCACCATGATCTTCATAGTAGAGAGTCTCTCATGTTATGTCACTTTCATATACTAGTGGGAATCTTTCATTATAGAACTTGGCTTGTATATTCCAATGATGGGCTTCCTCAAATTGCCCTAGGTCTTCATGAGCAAGCAAGTTGGATGCACACCCACTTAGTTTCTTTTTGAGCTTTCATATACTTATAGCTCTAGTGCATCCGTTGCATGGCAATCCCTACTCACTCACATTGATATCTATTGATGGGCATGTCCATAGCCCATTGATACGCCTAGTTGATGTGAGACTATCTTCTCCATTTTGTCTTCTCCACAACCACCATTCTATTCCACCTATAGTGCTATATCCATGGCTCACGCTCATGTATTGCGTGAAGATTGAAAAAGTTTTGAAAAAGTTGCAGTATGAAACAATTGCTTGGCTTGTCATCGGGGTTGTGCATGATTTAAATACTTTGTGTGGTGAAGATAGAGCATAGCCAGACTATATGATTTTGTAGGGATAACTTTCTTTGGCCATGATATTTTGAGAAGACATAATTGCTTTGTTAGTATGCTTGAAGTATTATTATTTTTATGTCAATATAAACTTTTGTCTTGAATCTTTTGAATCTGAATATTCATATCACAATTAAGAAGATTTGCATTGAAATTATGCCAAGTAGCACTCCACATCAAAAATTCTCTTTTATCATTTACCTACTCGAGGACGAGCAGGAATTAAGCTTGGGGATGCGTGATACGTCTCCAACGTATCTATAATTTTTGATTGCTCCATGCTATATTATCTACTGTTTTGGACTATATTAGGCTTTATTTTCCGCTTTTATATTATTTTTGGGACTAACCTATTAACCGGAGGCCCAGCCCAGAATTGCTATTTTTTTTGCCTATTTTAGTCTTTCAGAGAAACAGAATATCAAACGGAGTCCAAACGGAATAAAACCTTCGGGAACGTGATTTTCTCACCGAACGTGATCCAGGAGACTTGGTCCCTACTCCAAGGAGTCAAAGAGGAGCTCACGAGGGTGGGGGCCCCCCCTATGGCGCGCCCCCTACCTCGTGGGCCCCTCGGTGCTCCACCGACGTAGTCCTTCCTCCTATATATACCTACGTACCCCCAAACGATCAGAAGGGGAGACAAAAACCTAATTCCACCGCCACAACTTTCTGTATCCACGAGATCCCATCTTGGGGCCTGTTCCGGAGCTCCGCCGGAGAGGGCCGTCATCAGGAGGGCTTCTACATCATCATAGCCTCTCCGATGAAGTGTGAGTAGTTTACCTTAGACCTTCGGGTCCATAGTTAGTAGCTAGATGGCTTCTTCTCTCTTTTTGGATCTCAATACAAAGTTCTCCCCTCTCTTGTGGAGATCTATTCGATGTAATCTTCTTCTTTTTGCGGTGTGTTTGTTGAGACCGATGAATTGTGGGTTTATGATCAAGTCTATCTATGAATAATATTTGAATCTTCTCTGAATTCTTTTATGTATGATTGGTTATCTTTGCAAGTCTCTTCGAATTATCTATTTGGTTTGGCCAACTAGATTGGTAGTTCTTGCCATGGGAGAAGTGCTTAGCTTTGGGTTCGATCTTGCAGTGTCCTTTCCCAGTGACAGAAGGGGCAGCAAGGCACGTATTGCATCGTTGCCATCAAGGATAACAAGATGGGGTTTATTTCATATTGCATGAATTTATCTCTCTACATCATGTCATCTTGCTTAAAGCGTTACTCTGTTTTTAACTTAATACTCTAGATGCATGCTGGATAGCGGTCGATGAGTGGAGTAATAGTAGTAGATGCAGAATCGTTTCGGTCTACTTGTCACGGACGTGATGCCTATATACTTGATCATGCCTAGATATTCTCATAACTATGATCAATTCTGTCAATTTCTCAACAGTAATTTGTTCACCCACCGTAGAATACTTATGCTCTTGAGAGAAGCCACTAGTGAAACCTATGGCCCCCGGGTCTATTCTCATCATATTAATATCCATCACTTTAATCTTGCTTTGCTTTTTTACTTTGCCTTTTACTTTTCACTTTGCATCTCTATACCAAAAATACCAAAAATATTATATCTATCAGATGTCACTCTCGTAAGTGACCGTGAAGGGATTGACAACCCCTAATCGCGTTGGTTGCGAGTAGCTATCATTTTGTGCAGGTACGAGGGACTTGAGCGTGGCCTCCTACTGGATTGATACCTTGGTTCTCAAAAACTGAGAGAAATACTTACGCTACTCTACTGCATCATCCCTTCCTCTTCGGGGAAATCCAACGCACGCTTAAGAGGTAGCAAGAACCACTCAACATTTTCATCATGATCTTCTCCTCTCGACCCCCACAGAAAAGAAAGGAAATAAAAATATTTACACGGAAAGCTCCCAACAAGCAAAAGAAGAATGAGAAATATTTTTGGGTTTTCTTTTTAATTTCTACTACTACAGACATGGAAAGTAAACTAGCTAAAAGCTACAACTAATTTTTTTGGTTTTTCTTAAGGTTTTTCAAACACACAGGAAGAAATCTTAAAAAGAAACTAAACTAGCATGGATGATATAATGAAAAAGTATGAGCACCGACAACTGGCATGAGTGTGTGAACATGAATGTAATGTCGGTGAGAAATACGTACTCCCCCAAGCTTAGGCTTTTGGCCTAAGTTTGTCTATGCCCACGGATCAAAACTGCCCTCTCCGGTGTACTGAGGAGGGTCCTCGGGGTGCCACTAGTTGGCGATCTCCTCCGTATCCCACTGATAAACAGACTGACAGCGAGGATCAAATAGTGGCTCCAGCTCTAGAGCTGATGTCAGGCTCTGGTATGCCTGAACGGCCTCCGGCAAAACAAGGTACGTGCCTGAAAATATGTTGAACAAAGAGGGAGCAGGCAAGGTAATAGTCTCAAAGTAATTCTTATCAAATACCAGTCTATAGTTAAGCATCTTCTTCTTATTCTTAACAATAAAATCGTGTCCTACCAGACTCTTATAATCTAGAAAAATAGGAGGCAGCAACTTGTCCTCTTTCTCATAATGCCTAATAGGTATGTTAAAGTGTGCAGCAAGGCACGAGGCAAAGATGCCTCCAAAGACAGGACCCTTTGTACGGTTCAGATTTAACCGTTTAGCAACAATAGTGCCTAAACTAAAAGTGGTATCACAAAACAAAGCATGGCGCAAAATTACAATATCAGGGGCACTAAGGTTTCCACAGTTCCCACGACCAATTATGCATCTACTAGCAAATATTGCAAAGTAACGTAGAATAGGAAAATCTATGCTAGTAATTCTTGCATCGAAAACCTTCCTCGTCTCCCCTATAGCGATCATATCAATAAACCCTTCCACATCATCACGATGTGATTCCTCTATGCTGCCCTCAAAGGGTGAGGGAGTCCTGGATTAGGGGGTGTCCGGATAGCCGGACTATACCTTCAGCCGGACTCCTGGACTATGAAGATACAAGATTGAAGACTTTGTCCCGTGTCCGGAAGGGACTTTCCTTGGCATGGAAGGCAAGCTTGGCGATACGAATATGTAGATCTCCTACCATTGTAACCAACTTTGTGTAACCCTAACCCTATCCGGTGTCTATATAAACCGGAGGGTTTTAGTCCGTAGGACAACATACAGAACAACAATCATACCATAGGCTAGCTTCTAGGGTTTAGCCTCTCCGATCTCGTGGTAGATCTACTCTTGTACTACCCATATCATCAATATTAATCAAGCAGGACGTAGGGTTTTACCTCCATTGAGAGGGTCCAAACCTGGGTAAAACTTCGTGTCCCTTGCCTCCTGTTACCATGTGGCCTAGACGCACAGTTCGGGACCCCCTACCCGAGATCCGCCGGTTTCGACACCGACATTGGTGCTTTCATTGAGAGTTCCGATGTGTCGTCGCCGTTAGGCTTGATGTCTCCTACAATCATCGACAGCGATGCAGTCCAGGGTGAGACCTTCCTCCCCAGACAGATCTTCGTCTTCGGCGGCTTCGCACTGCGGGCCAATTCACTTGGCCATCTAGAGCAGATCGAAAGCTATGCCCCTGGCCGTCAGGTCAAATTTGGAAGTTTAAACTACACGGCTGACATCCACGGGGACTTGATCTTCGACGGATTCGAGCCACTGCCGAGCGCGCCACACTGTCACGACAAGCATGATCTAGCTGTGCCGCCGAGCAGTGCCCTGGAGGCCGCACCTGCATCGGCTTCGACCCTTAATTCGGAGCCGACTATGCCGATCGAGGATGGGTGGTTGGACACCGCCTCAGGGGCTGCGATCCCAACGGTGATCGAGCCAAACACCAGCCCCGCACTCCGCGAGACTTGTGACTCCAAGGAGTCGGACTCCTCTCTGGACTCCGAACCCTCCGCTCCCCTGCCGATCGAATCCGATTGGGCGCCGATCATGGAGTTTACTGCCGCGGACATCTTTCAGCACTCGCCTTTCGGCGATATTCTGAAGACACTAAAGTCTCTCTCTTTATCAGGAGAGCCCTGGCCAGACTACGGTCAGCAAGGTTGGGATACGGACGATGAAGAAATTCAAAGCCCACCCACCACCCACTTTGTAGCCACTGTCGATGATTTAACCGACATGCTCGACTTCGACTCCGAAGACATCAACGGTATGGACGCCGATGCAGGAGACGATGAAGAACCAGCGCCTATTGGGCCCTGGAAAGCCACCTCGTCATATGACATATACATGGTGGACACCCCAAAAGAAGGAGATGGCGATGGAACAGCGGAGGATGACCCCTCAAACAACCTAAGCGCCGGCGTCAGCGGCGCCGCTCAAAATCCCGCCAAAGCAAATACGGCGATTCCAGCACGGAAGATAATAATACTCTAGAGAGTGCCGAAGAAAACCCCCTCCAGCAAGATTCAGCACAGGAGGATGGAGAAGCTAGCCCTCATGAGAGAGCGGCAGACAGAGAGGTCGAGGACGATAACTATATGCCTCCCTCCGAAGACGAGGCAAGCCTCGACGACGACGAATTCGTCGTTGTCGGTGTTCTGGGAACGGGGGTCCCCCAGACTTGCCTGCCTGCGGCCTGCGGCGTGGCTCAAGTGGGGGCCCAGCACGGCCCATCTTCATCAACACAAGACTCAAGACCCTCACGAGGGGCCAAGCCTCGCGAGGCGGACGACACGGCGCATCCTCAGGCGAAGCCTCATCAGGCTGGCTCACGAGGAGGCGGAGAGCTCAAGGCGGGGTACCTCGCGAGGTGCCCATGACGCAAGCCATGACGACTCAGGGCGCCAGGCGGGCGCCAGCGCGCGCAGCGTCCTTCTTTCCTCTTCGGTGCAAAGGGGACAAGCGCAGCCGTGGAGTACCGAGGCATCAGGCAAAGGTTGCCACTTCAGTGCAACGAGACCAGGACCAAGAGGACTACGAGACGGAGTTCACCATGGAGCCCAGCGCGGCGTCATCACCAGAGCCTTTGGCAGGCGAAGACTTCTTTTGTCAGGATAGATGTACTAGATGTTCCCCTTCAAATTAGCCCGCCATTGTTGGCTCCCTTCCCGCTCAATATTTGGGAAGAGGACCAGGGCCTCTATAAATAGGAGTAGCCACCCACATAGCAAGGGGTTCAATCAGTTGGAGATTGGTAGGAAGCAGAGCGAGAGAGTGAGAGAGAGAAAGGGTGACTCAGCTCCCTCTAGCAATTCATCACCCCAGCCAAGAACAGACCCTCGCGAGGCTGTTCTCCCTTGTATTGTTCATCATCACCAGCCCCAGGAGGCAATCCACCAACCACACACTGGAGTAGGGTTTTACACCACATCGGTGGCCCGAACCAGTATAAATCTTGTGTCTCTTGCGCAGTTCTTTTAGTAGTTTAGATCCTTGCGAGACGGTGAGGTCGAAGGCGTAATCTCCGCGCGCACCCCAGTGTTCGAACCTTAAGGGTCTGCCGGAACCCGTGATCCGACATTTGGCACGCCAGGTAGGGGTGCGTCGGAATTCGTCTTCCACCACTCCGCTCTCCTCCAACCGTCGCAACCATGTCCGACGCTCGTCGGGCCCGCGCCGAGCGCCGGGCCGCCATCGCTTCTCGCGTCGCCCAGACGGCCCCCGTCGGTGGGCGTCCTCGTCATTCCCTGTCGCCCGCCGTCAACACCGCCACCGGCCCGGCAGGAAATGAGCGGCGAGCGCCACCCCAGCATCCGCCTGCACGACGGAGTAACTGCAGTGCAACATCGACCCCTCCGGTCATTGCGGCCCTCTTGGGCGGCTCGCAGGCGCCGCCCACGAGTCGCCACGTCAAGCCTTTTGCCCGCCGGGTTAACACCGTTTCCGCACGGCAGGGGACTTCCCCGGACCAGGCGGCGCACGAGGCCGTCCTGACCTTCAGCTCGAAGGACCACCCCACCAACCCGATCGGCTCGGGTGCGCTCCCCCTGTTGTGTACTCCCACTATCTGACAGGTGGCCGTCACCAGGACCATCGTTAACGGCGGCGCGGGCCTCAGCGTGCTTTCGGTCGAGACTTTCAGCCTCCTCTGCATACTCCGGGAGCGGCTGCGACCCGGTCGATCCTTCTCGGGTGTTGGGGGCGGATCATCCGATTCCCTGGGACAGATCCGGCTCCCGGTAACCTTCGGCACCTACGACAACTTTCGCATGGAGATGGTCGACTTCGACATCGCCCCCATCGTCCTCCCTTACAACGCCATCCTCGGCTACCCGGCACTGGCTCAGTTCATGGCCACCATGCACCCGGCGTACAACCTCATGAAGATGCGCGGGAGCAGCGGTACCATCGACGTGCACGGGGACACCGGGGACGCCCTGCAAGTACTCAGGCTCGCCTTCAAGGCGGCGGCATCAGGACGGCCCGTCAATGAGGAGGCCCCTGAGCCCAAGGGGGCTGCTCCCGCCAAGAAGAAGCAGTTGTTCACCCAAGACAAAGCAGAAACCAAGCAGATACCAGTCGACGAGGACGGGTCCTCCAGTGCCACTTTCACCATAGGCGCTAACCTTGAGCCTGAGCAGGAGGAGGCCTTGGTCAAGTTCCTGCGCGCGAATAAGAAGGTATTTTCTTGGGAGCCTCATCAGCTAGCGGGGATCCCCAGAAGTGTCATCGAGCACCACCTCAACGTGTGCCCAAATGTGCGCCCCGTGAAGCAGAAGGCCAGGCGGCAGTCCACGGAGAAGCAGGCATTCATTGCCCAAGAGACCCGCAAGCTACAGGCTGCCGGGGTCATTCGCGAGGTTCGGTACCCGGATTGGTTGGCCAACCCTGTCGTCGTGCCCAAGAAGGGGGGAGGAACGCATGTGTGTCGACTTCACCAACCTCAACAAGGCATACCCGCAAGATCCGTTCCCGCTCCCCCGCATCGACCAGATCGTCGATTCCACCGCGGAGTGCGACCTGCTATGCTTCCTGGACGCCTTCTCCGGGTATCACCAGATCAAGATGGCAGTGGAAGACGTTGAGACGACCGCTTTCTTGACCCCGTGCGGGGTATACTGCTATACATGCATGCCGTTCGGACTGCGTAACGCAGGGGCAACCTTTCAGCGGCTGATGCACATCACCTTGGGCCCACAGCTCGGAAAGAATCTCGAAGCCTACGTTGATGACATTGTAGTAAAATCTCGGGAGGCCAAGACCCTGATACAAGACCTGGAGGAGACCTTCGCGAGCCTCGACGCAGTAAACCTGCGGCTCAACCCAGAGAAATGTGTGTTTGGCATCCCCTCGGGCAAGCTTTTGGGATTCCTCATGTCCCATCGTGGCATCGAGGCCAACCCCGAGAAGGTCAAGGCGGTCGAGGACATGAGTCCACCGAAGACCCTCAGAGAAATGCAGAAGCTCACTGGGCGCATGACCGCACTAGGGCGCTTCATCTCCAAATTGGGGGAGCGAGCGCTGCCTTTCTTTCAGCTGATGAAGAAAAAGGGGCCCTTTGAATGGACTGAAGAGGCAGATAAGGCGTTTCAAGATCTCAAGAGGTACCTGACCAGTCCCCCAGTCATGGTGGCTCCGCACCCACAAGAGCCCCTGCTGTTGTACCTCGCCGCCACACCCTACTCCGCCAGCGCAGCCCTGGTGGCAGTGAGGGAGGAGCGCCAAGTCAAGACCGTGGCGGCAGCCCGAGGAAGGACAAAACGGGAACAAGGAAAGCCTGCAGAAGCCACAACCGCAGTTGAGGAGGGTCGGCTACTGAAGAATGCACCAGAGGCAGAGGAGACCGCACGACCGAATGGACCACCTCCTGAGGCTACGTCGCCTCGTGAGGCGCCCTTACCTCCCGAGGGTGCAGCAACCCCAGATGCTCTCAGCCTTGTTGAGCACCCAGTTTACTTTGTTAGCACGATGCTATGGGACGCGAGGCCATGGTACCCAATGCCTCAAAAGCTCCTCCTCGCACTGCTGGTAGCCTCGCACAAGCTGCATCACTACTTCCAGGCTCATCCCATCAAAGTCGTCTCATCATACCCCCTGGAGAGAGTGCTCAGGAGCCTAACTCAGCCAGAAGGGTCGCCGAGTGGAACATAGAGCTGCAGGCATTTCAGCTCGAGTTCAGCACAACCAGGGTCATCAAGGGAGCAGCGTTGGCGGATTTTGTGGCAGAATGGACGGAGGCACCAGGCCTCAAGGCCGACGAGGATCGGTCCCACTCCCCGGGGAGCGAGGCGCCAGAAGGCTGGGTCATGCACTTCGACGGGGCGTTCTCCAGGCATGGCGCTGGGGCTGGGGTGGTGCTTATATCGCCCACTCAGGACAAGCTCTACTACGCTGTACAGCTCTATTTCCAGCAGGGCGAAAAGGTCTCCAACAACATAGCGGAGTATGAAGGTTTAATAGCGGGCTTGAAGGCCGCAGCTGCCCTGGGGGTGAAACGCCTGACCATCAAGGGCGATTCGCAGCTCCTCGTCAATTTCTCCAACAAGGTGTACGAGCCGAAAGATGAGCACATGGAAGCCTACCTTGCGGAGGTCCGCAGGATGGAGAAGCAGTTCTGGGGGCTGGAGTTGCAGCATGTGCCCCGTGGCACCAATCAGGAGGCCGACGACATCGCCAAACGGGCATCCAGGCGGTTACCTCAGGAGCCTGGCGTCTTCGAGGAGCGGCTCTTCAAGCCCTCAGCCCTGCCGTCATTGTCAAATATGGCTCAGCCTTGGGAGGAGCTCCCCCAGCCACCTGCCTCAGGAGCCCCGGTCTGTGGCCCGGCCTCGGGAGCATGACTGCTCCTGATGATGGAACCTCAGGAGGGGTGCTGGATCACGGAGCTTTGGAGTTACTTAACACAAGGGACCCTGCCGGAGAAGGAGGAGGAGGCGGAACGTGTGGCACGGCAGGCCACGGCATACTGCATCAAGGATGGAGAGCTCTACCGGAAGCGACCAAACGATGTATCCCTGCGCTGCATCTCCAGGGAGCAAGGAAAGGAACTGCTGGAAGATATACACGGCGGAGACTGTGGACATCATTCATCGTCACGGACCCTCGTCGGCAAGGCGTTCTGCAGTGGGTTTTATTGGCCCACCGCACTCAATGACGCCGTCGAACTGGTGAAGGCTTGTGAGGCCTGCCAGTTCCACGCCAAGCAAATCCATCAGCCGGTAGGAGGCCTGCAGACTATACCCCTTTTGTGGCCATTTGCAGTCTGGGGGCTGGACATCCTGGGCCCATTCCCTCGGGCGCTAGGGGGCTACCGCTACCTCTACATCGCCGTGGACAAATTCACCAAGTGGGCCGAAGTAGAGGCCGTCCGCACCATCCCCGCGGGTTCCGCGGTCAAGTTCATCAGGGGCATCATGAGCCGGTTCGGGGTGCCAAACCGCATCATCACAGACAACGGTTCACAATTCACCAGTAACCTCTTCAAAACATACTGTGCTAACCTTGGAACGCAGATATGCTACACTTTGGTGGCGCACCCCCGAAGCAACGGCCAGGCTGAGCGAGCCAACGCAGAGGTCCTGAGGGGCCTCAAGACCAGGACGTTCAAGAAGAAGCTGGAGGCCTGTGGCAGAGGTTGGTACGACGAGCTTCAGTCCGTGCTGTGGTCCATCTGCACCACCGCAACCAAGCCAACTGGGGAGACCCCGTTGTTCCTGGTCTACGGAGCGGAAGCAGTCCTCCCTCATGAGGTCAGACGTCGCTCCGCGCGGGTCCTGGCGTTCGACGAGGCGCAGCAGGACGCCATGCGGGGGATGGACCTCGTGTTGGGGAAGGAACGTCACCGGGAGGCCGCGCTGTGAGCGGCGAGGTATCAGCAAGCGCTGCGGCGATATCACTGCCGCAACATCCGCCTCAGGACTCTTGAGGTAGGGGACCTCGTGCTCAGGTGGGTCCTCTCCAGGGAGGGATTGCACAAACTCTCTCCCATGTGGGAGGGCCCGTTCAAGGTTGTTCATGTTTCCAGGCCCGGCTCCGCGCGCTTGGAGACTCAGGAGGGAGTGCCGATCCAGAATGCGTGGAACATCCAGCACCTCCGAAGGTTCTACCCCTGAAAAGGCCCAGAGCCTATGAAGCAAGGCGAGTGCCTGTGAAGATCGTCTCCTTTTGGAAAGGCCCAGAGCCTGTGAAGCAAGGCGAGTGCCTGTGAAGATCGTCTCCTTATGGAAAGGCCCAGAGCCTGTGAAGCAAGGCGAGTGCCTGTGAAGATCGTCTCTTTTTGGAAAGGCCCAGAGCCTGTTAAGCAAGGCGAGTGCCTGTGAAGATCATCTCTTTT
>NC_041386.1:586520557-586551302 GCF_002162155.2 Triticum dicoccoides
GAGTGCCTGTGAAGATCGTCTCTTTTTGGAAAGGCCCAGAGCCTGTGAAGCAAGGCGAGTGCCTGTGAAGATCGTCTCTTTTTGGAAAGGCCCAGAGCCTGTGAAGCAAGGCGAGTGCCTATGAAGATCGTCTCTTTTTGGAAAAGGCCCGGAGCCTGTGAAGCAAGGCGAGCGCCTGTGAAGCTATCGCGTTACGGAAAAGGCCCGGAGCCTGTGAAGCAGGGCGAGTGCCTGTGAAGCTGATTACCTCTAAGAAGAAAGGCCCGGAGCCTGTGAAGAAGGCCAATGCCTGTGAAGCTCGCCGCCCCGTGACACTCTCATGTAATAATGAGTGGGGCTGTACACGCCCCGGAGTCTCAAGAGCGCCGGCCTCAGGCCCTGGGGCTCCCTCCCACGCCCAGTGGCAGCACTTAGCTCCGCGCTGGTGAGAAGACGTCGAAGACTAGATTAGGTGCCGGACGCGGCTTTTTCATTTGCTTTCCGCAGTTGACGTGTTTACTTGCATTTGAAGTCTTATTGAAGTTGTCGCTGTTGCTGATTTGTGGTTCGCCGATTTCCGCTTCTCGCTTTGGTTTCTCTCGTACACGACCTCGCGAGGGATGGCGCCCGAACGTCCTCGCGAGCATTTCTGCTCCAACCGCGGGAAGGTTTCCTGGCCCGGGCGCATTACAGGAGCACCCCTTCTAGTCCGTGCCCCTCGGGCACCGCGATGCGCACACAGGGCCTGGGTCGGTCGCCCCCCGGCAGGGGCCAAAAACTATCTACGCACAGGTGTATAGTTAAGAGGCGCAAAAATGAGATCAAGGTAATAGCTAAAGCGGCAACATTTCCCAACACGCCCCAGGGGGGCTCCATGCAGCTATTCTATCTTACACAGGAAACAAAAGAGAAAGGAAAAAGACGAGCCCGGCGCAGCCTCCCTCACATCGGCCCACGGAGGCGACACGGGCTGCCTCAGGGCCTCAGGCGGACTCCCTCTCGCGCTTCATCGGGGCGCGGCGGCGGGCGGACGAACCGCCACCTCCCAAGCAAGCTCGATGGCGCGGGGGAGGACTGCTGCCACCGCTGGAGGAGTCGCTTGAGAAAGAGCTGACGAAGCTTGGGGAATCGCGGACGCCGCCATCCACGCGGGCGCTATCTCCTCCACCGCCATCGGAGTGGGGCCCACGGATGCAGTCGTCGTCCTCAGGGCAGCACCCCGCGCGGCGACCATCTTCCCCAAACACCCTCACATAGAGGGTGGCGTCGCCGTCGAACCTGAAGTGCAGAGTGCACCGACACTCCAGGCCGCGAGCGCGAGCGAACGCCTGCTAGCCACGAGTGAAGGCCAAGCCCCCGCTGGCGGAGACCTCCAGCGCGACCCACGAGGACCTGCTGCAGCAGCCCTCCGCCTGGAGCCAGAGGCCACCAGGAGCGCCGGCCGGGAGTTCACCAAGGAGGAAGCGAGGGAGCGGGAGCCGGGCGCTAGTCGGCTCCGCCGACCAGACGACGAACTCTGGCAGCGCCTGCACAGCACGAAAGCGCGGCCTGGGAGAGCGCGCAACCCAGGCGCGTCCTTCGGCCACGGCGGCTCGCCCGCCACCGTGCTGGGAGCCGCCCCCATGGCCACCCAACGCTGCCGGGGCGGCCACCGGATGCTTCCGAGGGCGCCCACGACCACGCTTGGGCGGGGGAGAGGCAGGACCGACCTGGAGGGCCTTCCCCTTCTCTGCAGCCGAGTACCTCCTCGATGGAGCCATCACACCAAGGCGGAGCAAGAGCAGAGGCAAGGGAGACGGCAATAAGAGATGGACTGGAAGGGCACGCGTGGTGCCGTACTTATAGCCGGCGAAGGCCAACCGCCGGTCTCCACGATCACAGGTAATCATAACACGATCTGCATGCAGGGACTTGTCCAGCTCGCGTGATCACCGAGTCGTCGTGGGGAAGTGGAGACGCCACGTCCAATCAACCGCCACGCGGCGCCCAAGGCCGCAGGCTGTTAGGGCCCGCAGCGCTTCGCCCTTGCCCTTTCGCCTCTCGGCATGGCCAAGTCCATGCGCGCCTTGGGCCCGGGGGCTACTGTCGGTGTTCTGGGAACGGGGTCCCCAGACTTGCCTGCCTGCGGCCTGCGGCGTGGCTCAAAGGGGGGCCCAGCACAGCCCATCTTCACCAACACAAGACTCAAGACCCTCGCGAGGGGCCAAGCCTCGCGAGGCGGATGACACGGCGCATCCTCAGGCGAAGCCCCATCAGGCTGGCTCGTGAGGAGGCGGAGAGCTCAAGGCGGGGTACCTCGCGAGGTGCCCATGACGCAAGCCATGACGACTCAGGGCGCCAGGCGGGCGCTAGTGCGCGCAGCGTCCTTCTTTCCTCTTCGGTGCAAAGGGGACAAGCGCAGCCGCGGAGTACCGAGGCATCAGGCAAAGGTTGCCACTTCGGTGCAACGAGACCAGGACCAAGAGGACTACGAGACGGAGGTCACCATGGAGCCCAGCGCGGCGTCATCACCAGAGCCTTTGGTAGGCGAAGACTGCTTTTGTCAGGATAGATGTACTAGATGTTCCCCTTCAAATTAGCCCGCCATTGTTGGCTCCCTTCCCGCTCAATATTTGGGAAGAGGACCAGGGCCTCTATAAATAGGACTAGCCACCCACATAGCAAGGGGTTCGATCAGTTGGATATTGGTAGGAAGCAGAGCAAGAGAGTGAGAGAGAGAAAGGGTGACTGATCTCCCTCTAGAAGTTCATTACCCCAGCCAAGAACAGACCCTCGCGAGGCTGTTCTCCCTTGTATTGTTCATCATCACCAGCCTAGGAGGCAATCCACCAACCACACACTGGAGTAGGGTTTTACACCACATCGGTGGCCCGAACTAGTATAAATCTTGTGTCTCTTGCGCAGTTCTTTTAGTAGTTTAGATCCTTGCGAGACGGTGAGGTTGAAGGCGTAATCTCCGCGCGCACCCCAGTGTTCGAACCTTAAGGGTCTGCCGGAACCTGTGATCCGACAGTCGTGCCAGAGGATCTCGTCGAGCAAGAGCGTTTTCAACGCAGGCTTATGGCCACGGCAAGAAGCCTCAAGAAAAAACAACAACAACTTAGAGTTGATCAAGATTTGCTAGTCGATAGATGGACTAAAGTCCTTGCGGCCGAAGAGCATAAACTCGAACGCCCCTCCAAGAGCTACCCAAAGCGCAGGTTGCTACCCCGATTAGAGGAGGAAGCACTTAAACCTACATCACCAGCACTTGATACGGCCGGCCGGCCACCTCGTGGCCGCGACAAAGAGGCCTTTCGGCCCTCCACTCAAGCCGCACCCGTACCAAGGCACGGGAAAATGCGCTAGACCTGCGAGATATGTTGGAGGACAAGTCAAGGCAAACAAGATCAATCTACGGATCGCGTGGGAGCCCCACGACTCGAGACGATAACCGTCACGCCGGACACAAATCCGGTAGGGCCGAACACAGTAGACAAAGCTCATCGGAGCTACGTCGTGATATAGCCCAGTCCAGAGGCGCCGCACACCCACTATGCTTCACAGACAAAGTAATGGATCATCAAATCCCAGAGGGTTTCAAACCCGTAAACATCGAATCATACGATGGCACAACAGATCCTGCGGTATGGATTGAGGATTATCTCCTTCATATCCACATGGCTTGTGGTGATGATCTCCATGCCATCAAATACCTCCCACTCAAGCTTAAAGGACCAGCTCGGCATTGGCTTAACAGCTTGCCAACAGGATCAATCAGTTGTTGGGAGGACCTGGAAGCCACATTCCTCGACAATTTCCAGGGCACTTATGTGCGACCACCAGACGCCGATGACCTAAGCCACGTAATTCAGCAGCTAGAGGAATCGGCCAGGCAATTCTGGACACGGTTCCTAACAAAGAAAAATCAAATAGTGGACTGTCCGGACGCAGAGGCCCTAGCAGCCTTCAAGCACAATATCCGTGACGAGTGGCTTGCCCGGCACCTTGGACAGGAAAAGCCGAAATCTATGGCAGCACTCACGACACTCATGACCCGCTTTTGCGCGGGAGAAGACAGCTGGCTTGCTCGTAGCAACAATATGACCAAGAACCCTGGTAATTCGGATACCAGGGACAGTAGTGGCAGGTCGTGTCGCAACAAGCAGAAGCGCCGCATTAACGGCGACAATGCTGAGGATACGGCAGTTAATGCCGGATTCAGAGGCTATAAATCCGGTCAGCGGAAAAATCCATTCAAAAGAAATCCTAGGGGGTCGTCCAGTTTGGACCGAATACTCGACCGCTTGTGCCAGATACATGGCACCCCCGAAAAGCCGGCCAATCACACCAACAAGGATTGTTGGGTGTTCAAGCAGGCAGGCAAGTTAAATGCCGACAATAAAGACAAGGGGCTGCATAGCGATGATGACGAAGAGCCTCGGCCACCGAACAACAGTGGACAGAAGGGTTTTCCCCCACAAGTGCGGACGATGAACATGATATACGCAACCCACATCCCCAAGAGGGAGCGGAAGCGCGCGTTAAGGGACGTATACGCGGTAGAGCTAGTCGCCCCAAAGTTCAACCCATGGTCCTCCTGCCCGATCACCTTTGATCGAAGGGACCATCCGACTAGCACCCGTCATGGCGGATTCACCGCATTGGTTCTAGACCAAATTATTGACGTATTTCACCTCACTAGAGTCCTTCTGGACGGCGGCAGTAGCCTGAACCTGCTTTACCAGGATACAGTGCGGAAAATGGGCATAGATCCCTCGAGGATTAAGCCCACCAAAACGACCTCTAAAGGCGTAATACCAGGTGTAGAGGCCAACTGTACAGGCTCAGTCACACTTGAAGTGGTCTTCGGATCTCCGGATAATTTCCGAAGCGAGGAGTTAATCTTCGACATAGTCCCATTCCGCAGTGGCTATCACGCACTGCTCGGGCGAACCGCATTCGCCAAGTTCAATGGGGTACCGCACTACGCATACCTGAAACTCAAGATGCCAGGCCCTCGAGGAGTAATTACGGTCAATGGAAACACCGAACGCTCCCTCCAAATGGAGGAGCACACGGTGGCCCTTGCAGCGAAAGTATAAAGAAGCCTCTCCAGGCAGTTCTCCAGTCCGGCCATTAAACGTCCGGACACCGTCAAGCGCGCCCGGAATAACCTACAACAAGACTGTCTGGCATGTTTCGAGTAGGCGTAGCAATGCGGCCCCAACCCCAGCCCTCGCAAAAATGCGACACCAGTGCTTCGCGTACATAACTACGCTCTAGAAATACCATGGGTATAGGGGGAGGGGCACCATCATGCCATGCCCGAAACACGGCTTAAACCGCACCAAGGGCTGCCGATTTTTTAATTTTCTCTTATTTGCAGGACTCCATTCTTCGGAAGGCCTGTTCGGTGGTTCAATTGCCGCACAAACGATGCAAGAACCAGGGAAGCAGACAAGCCATGGTGCATTATGGAACTCCCAGGTGGTCTCTATCACGAGCAGTATACCTGTTTCGCATACCATTCTACAGCCTGCCCCTGGAACGGACATGTTAAATAGTCCAACCTTTTGCTTATCGCATTATTTGTATTGTTCTGCTTTGATCGCAGCCCTTTCTATTAAAACAATGCATAGCTTTCATCTATTTTTGCATTACCTTTTTTTACAAATATATATGTTCCTTAACGACATGTCGCACCCGTACACTTTGGTACATCCAAAATACGCCAGGGGCTTTAGTACCCCTCAATATGGTGTGAGAAGTCTGAACACTTTAACAAGTACGACACCCCGAACTTATAGCATTATATGCATCGGCTCCGAATCATGTCTTGGGTCAATAGTTGGGTTTGCCCGGCTCCTATGTTTTGGTGCCTTACGTTCCGCTATATCGGGTAAGGTAGCACTAGGAGAACTACTGCGATTGTGCCCCAGTTGAGCTGGGTCGAGCACCACAGTAGAGAAAGCTAAAACTGACTGTCATGATGAAGCGAGAGTTGGTCGCTGTTCGAGAGGTTTTTTCGAGTCCCTAAAGACTTATGCCCTTAGAGAGAGGAGTCAGCTCTGTCCGGCCAAGGCGTGGATAGCGCCCCGAACTCGGTCTTCCGAATACCAGGGGCTTCGCCGAAATTTAAAATTATAGAATTCTATGGCTAAGTGAGAGTGTTCAAGCATTATAGTCTGATTGCCTTGTTCGTTATGCTGAGCGCCTCCCTCGAAGGACCCAAACATGGGGGAAAAAGCGCTCAGGTTTATCCCCGAACACCCCGGCACTAGCGGCACGGGGGCAGAAGCCGATGACTCGCCATCTGTCAGAATTGATAAACAGCCGCACAGAAGGTAATATTTTAAATTCCAACAGCATTGCTTAGCGCATATGAACAAGTTTTCAGCGCACAGGACAAAACGAGTGAGTTTTACTCAAAAGTTACATCCCTGGAACATTCATCCGCCATAAGGCGGGCACCCTTCAGAACATCCTTATAATAATTCTCGGGCTTGCGATGCTCTTTCCCCGGCGGTGGCCCGTCCTTCACAAGCTTCTTAGCATCCAGCTTGCCCTAGTGCACCTTAACACGGGCAAGGGCCCTATGGGCACCTTCAATGCAGACGGAGCGCTTGATGACTTTGAGCCTTGGACAGGCCCCCACTAGCCGCCGCACCAGCCCGAAATAGCTCCCAGGCAGAGCCTCTCCAGGCCACAGCCAAACTATGAGGCCCTTCATGGCCTGTTCGGCCGCCTTATGGACCTGAACCAGTTGCTTCAGCTGGTCGCTCAGGGGCACGGGGTGTCCGGCCTCAGCATACTGAGACCAGAACACCTTCTCTGTCGAGCTACCCTCCTCAGCTCGATAGAATGCGGCGGCATCGGACATGCTACGGGGAGGATCTGCGAACGCTCCTGGAGAGCTCCGGATTCGGGTAAGTAACAAGTAACTCACGTTTATGTGTTTGCTTTGCATAAAGAATGCCTTACCCGCCGTTATCTTTTTCACCTCATCCAACTCCTGGAGGATCTTCTGGGATTCGTCCTTGGCAGAATTGGCATTTTCAATAGCCACTGCGAGCTCGGACACTCGCGTCTTTGAGTCAAGCTCCAAACTCTCATGTTTTTCCATGAGAGCCTGGAGCTCTTGCCGCACCTTGCCAACCTCGGCCTCATACTTCTCCCGCTTGGTGCGCTCTGGGACCGCCCTCTTCTCGGCCTCAAGCAGCGCTTGCTTAAGGGTCGCCACCTCAGACGTGGCCTCTACAATAGCCACGATAATCCTGTCATTTTTTGTAATTGCACTTTTTTATATATATTTAAACAAGGTATTTCTTATCTTCCTCGTCCTCGAGCTACTTCTTGGCACGCCCGAGCTCTTGCTCAGACTGCTCGAGGTTTTGCTTTAGCGTGTCCACTTCCACAGTCAGTGCGGCGGACGCCAGCAAAGAAGCCTGCATACGCATATTGACTCCTTTTTGTTAGACTCCTGCGAATTTTATTTGATCCTCTATTCGGCTTTTCTTTGCGAACGCCAAACAGAGCATCAGGGGCTATTGTCTATGTGGTAATATTATTTACACATTCTTTACTTACCTTAAAGCCTGTTAAAAGGCTAGCATAAGCTTCAGTCAGTCCATTCTTGGCGGACTGAACCTTCTGGACCACCGCGCATCCTCAGGCGAAGCCTCATCAGCCTGGCTCGCGAGGAGGCGGAGAGCTCAAGGCAGGGTACCTCGCAAGGTGCCCATGACGCAAGCCATGACGACTCAGGGCGCCAGGCGGGCGCCAGCGCGCGCAGCGTCCTTCTTTCCTCTTCGGTGCAAAGGGGACAAGCGCAGTCGCGGAGTACCGAGGCATCAGGCAAAGGTTGCCACTTCGGTGCAACGAGACCAGGACCAAGAGGACTACGAGATGGAGGTCACCATGGAGCCCAGCGCGGCGTCATCACCAGAGCCTTTGGTAGGCGAAGACTGCTTTTGTCAGGATAGATGTACTAGATGTTCCCCTTCAAATTAGCCCGCCATTGTTGGCTCCCTTCCCGCTCAATATTTGGGAAGAGGACCAGGGCCTCTATAAATAGGACTAGCCACCCACATCGCAAGGGGTTCGATCAGTTGGAGATTGGTAGGAAGCAGAGTAAGAGAGTGAGAGAGAGAAAGGGTGACTGAGCTCCCTCTAGCAGTTCATCACCCCAGCCAAGAACAGACCCTCGCGAGGCTGTTCTCCCTTGTATTGTTCATCATCACCAGCCCCAGGAGGCAATCCACCAACCACACACTGGAGTAGTGTTTTACACCACATCGGTGGCCCGAACCAGTATAAATCTTGTGTCTCTTGCGCAGTTCTTTTAGTAGTTTAGATCCTTGCAAGACGGTGAGGTTCAAGGCATAATCTCCACGCGCACCCCAGTGTTCGAACCTTAAGGGTCTGCCGGAACCCATGATCCGACAGTCGTGCCAGAGGATCCCATCGAGCAAGAGCGTTTTCAACGCAGGCTTATGGCCACGGCAAGAAGCCTCAAGAAAAAACAACAACAACTTAGAGTTGATCAAGATTTGCTAGTCGATAGATGGAGAATACAGAGAAAGGATGAAAGTCGTCCCTTATGCTTAAGACATAGGCTCTACAGTATGCTATGCTGTGTACCGCACCTGAAGTGTGCCTTGCCATGAGTCAGTCAAGGGGTACAAGAGTGATCCAAGAATGGATCACAGGACGGCGGTCAAAGTTATCCTTAGTAACTAGTGGACTAAGGAAGTTTCTCGGTTATGGAGGTGGTAAAAGAGTTCGTCGTAAAGGGTTACGTCGATGCAAGCTTAGCACCTATCCGGATAGCTCTGAGTAGAGATACCGGATACATATAATGGAGCTACAATTTAGAATAGCTCCAAGTAGAATAGTTATTTGGAATAGCTTCAAATAGAGCGTGGTAGCTGCATCTAGGAGATGACATAGAGATTTGTAAAGCACACACGGATCTGAAAGGTTCAGACCCGTTGACTAAAACCTCTCTCACAAGCATAACATGATCAAACCCAGAACTCTTTAGGGTGTTAGTCACATGAGGATGTGACCTTGAGTGTTAATCACATATCGATGTGAACTGGATTATTGACTCTACTGCAAGTGGGAGACTGTTGGAAATATGCCCTAGAGGCAATAATAAATTGATTACTATTATATTTCCTTGTTCATGATAATCGTTTATTATCCATGCTATAATTGTATTGATAGGAAACTCAGATACATGTGTGGATGCATAGACAACACCATGTCCCTAGTAAGCCTCTAGTTGACTAGCTCGTTGATCAATAGATGGTTACGGTTTCCTAACCATGGACATTGGATGTCGTTGATAACGGGATCACATCATTAGGAGAATGATGTGATGGACAAGACCCAATCCTAAGCCTAGCACAAAGATCGTGTAGTTCGTATGCTAAAGCTTTTCTAATGTCAAGTATCATTTCCTTAGACCATGAGATTGTGCAACTCCCGGATACCGTAGGAGTGCTTTGGGTGTGCCAAACGTCACAACGTAACTGGGTGGCTATAAAGGTACATTACAGGTATCTCCGAAAGTGTCTGTTGGGTTGGCACGAATCGAGACTGGGATTTGTCACTCCGTGTAAGCGGAGAGGTATCTCTGGGCCCACTCGGTAGGACATCATCATAATGTGCACAATGTGATCAAGGAGTTGATCACGGGATGATGTGTTACAGAACGAGTAAAGAGACTTGCAGGTAACGAGATTTTACAAGGTATCTGGATACCGACGATCGAATCTCGGGCAAGTATCGTATCGATAGACAAAGGGAATTGTATACGGGATTGATTAAGTCCTTGACATCGTGGTTCATCTGATGAGATCATCGTGGGACATGTGGGAGCCAACATGGGTATCCAGATCCCGCTGTTGGTTATTGACCGGAGAACGTCTCGGTCATGTCTGCATGTCTCCCGAACCCGTAGGGTCTACACACTTAAGGTTCGATGATGCTAGGGTTATAAAGGAAGTTTGTATGTGGTTACCGAATGTTGTTAGGAGTCTCGGATGAGATCCCGGACGTCACGAGGAGTTCCGGAATGGTCCGGAGGTAAAGATTTATATATGGGAAGTCCTATTTTGGTCACCGGAAGAGTATCAGGGTTTATCGGTAATGTACCGGGACCACCGGGAGGGTCCCGGGGGTCCACCAAGTGGGGCCACCAACCCCAGAAGGTTGCGTGGGCCAAGGGTGGTGAGGGACCAGCCCCTAAGTGGGCTGGTGCGCCTCCCACAAGGCCCAAGGGCAGCTAGGAGAAAAAAAGGAGGAAACCCTAGGCTTAGATGGGCCTTAAGGCCCACCCTAGGGGCGCCACCCCTTCTCCCCCTCTTGGCCGCCACCCTTTTTCCCCATCTAGGGCTGCCCCCCCCCCCTAGGGGTGGGAACCCTAGAGGGGGCACAGCCCCTCCCCTTCCCCTATATATATGAGGCCTAGGAGCTGCCCATAACACGCGATTCGATCTCTCGTCGGTGCAGCCCTGCATCCCTCTATTCCTCCTCTTCTGCGGTGCTTGGCAAAGCCCTGCAGGATTGCCACGCTCCTCCATCATCACCACGCTGTTGTGCTGCTGCTGGATGGAGTCTTCCTCAACCTCTCCCTCTCTCCTTGCTGGATCAAGGCGTGGGAGACGTCACCGGGCTATACGTGTGTTGAACGCGGAGGTGCCGTCCGTTCGGCACTTGGTCATCGGTGATTTGGATCACGACGAGTACGACTCCATCAACCCCGTTCACTTGAACGCTTCCGCTTAGCGATCTACAAGGGTATGTAGATGCACTCTCCTTCCCCTCGTTGCTGGTTTCTCCATAGATAGATCTTGGTGACACGTAGGAAAATTTTGAATTTATGCTACGTTCCCCAACAGTGGCATCATGAGCTAGGTCTATGCGTAGTTACTATGCACGAGTAGAACACAAAGTAGTTGTGGGAGTTGATTTTGTTCAATATGCTTTCCGTTACTAGTCCAATCTTGTTTCGACGGTATTGTGGGATGAAGCGGCCCGGACCAACCTTACACGTACTCTTACGTGAGACCGGTTCCACCGACAAACATGCACTAGTTGCATAAGGTGGCTGGCGGGTGTCTGTCTCTCCCACTTTAGTCGGAACGGATTCGATGAAAAGGGTCCTTAGGAAGGGTAAATAGCAATTGGCATATCATGTTGTGGTCTTTGCGTAGGTAAGAAACGTTCTTGCTAGAAACCCATAGCAGCCACGTAAAACATGCAAACAACAATTAGAGGACGTCTAACTTGTTTTTGCAGGGTATGCTGTGTGATGTGATATGGCCAAAAGGATGTGATGAATGATATATGTGATGTATGAGATTGATCATGTTCTTGTAATAGGAATCACGACTTGCATGTCGATGAGTATGACAACCGGCAGGAGCCATAGGAGTTGTCTTAATTTAGACCTGCGTGTCAACATAAATGTCATGTTATTACTTTACTTTATTGCTAACCGTTAGCTGTAGTAGTAGAAGTAATAGATGACGTGACAACTTCAAGAAGACACGATGATGGAGATCATGATGATGGAGATCATGGTGTCATGCCGGTAACAAGATGATCATGGAGCCCCAAGATGGAGATCAAAGGAGCTATATGATATTGGCCATATCATGTCACTATTATTTGATTGCATGTGATGTTTATCATGTTTATACATCTTGTTTACTTAGAACGGCAGTAGTAAATAAGATGATCCCTTACAACAATTTCAAGAAGTGTTCTCCCCTAACTGTGCACCGTTGCTAAAGTTCGTCGTTTCAAAGCACCACGTGATGATCGGTTGTGATAGATTCTTACGTTCGAATACAACGGGTGTTGACGAGCCTAGCATGTACAGACATGGCCTCGGAACACATGCAAACACTTAGGTTGACTTGACGAGCCTAGCATGTACAGACATGGCCTCGGAACACAGAAAACCGAAAGGTCGAGCATGAGTCGTATAGAAGATACGATCAACATGAAGATGTTCACCGATGATGACTAGTCCGTCTCACATGATGATCGGACACGGCCTAGTTGACTCGGATCATGTAATCACTTAGATTACTAGAGGGATGTCTATCTGAGTGGGAGTTCATAAGATGAACTTAATTATCCTGAACATAGTCAAAAGGATTTTGCAAATTATGTCGTAGCTCGCGCTTCAGTTCTATTGTTTAGATATGTTCCTAGAGAAAATTTAGTTGAAAGTTGATAGTAGCAAGTATGCGGACTAGGTCCGTAAACTGAGGATTGTCCTCATTGCTTCTTAGAAGGCTTATGTCCTTAATGCACCGCTCAGTGTGCTGAACCTCGAACGTCGTCTGTAGATGTTGCGAACATCTGACATACATGTTTTGATAACTACATGATAGTTCAGTTAAACGGTTTAGAGTTGAGGCACCAAAGACAGTTTTGAAATGTCGTGAAACATATGAGATGTTTTGAGGGCTGAAATTGGGATTTCAGGCTCATGCCCACGTCAAGAGGTATAAGACCTCCGACGATTTTCTTAGCCTACAAACTAAGGAGAAAAGCTCAATTGTTGAGCTTGTGCTCAGATTGTCTGAGTACAACAATCATTTGAATCGAGTGGGAGTTGATCTTCCAGATGAGATAGTGATGTTTCTCCGAAGTCATTACCACCGAGCTGCTAGAGCTTCGTGATGAACTATAATATATCAGGGACATATATGATGATCCTTGAGATATTCGCGATGTTTGACACCACAAAAGTAGAAATCAAGAAGGAGCATCAATTATTGATGGTTGGTGAAACCACTAGTTTCAAGAAGGACAAGGGCAAGAAGGGATACTTCATGAAACGGCAATTCAGCTGCTGCTCTAGTGAAGAAACCCAAGGTTGAACCCAAACCCGAGACTAAGTGCTTCTGTAATAAGAGGAACAGCCACTGGAGCAGAATTACCCTAGATACTTGGTAGATAAGAAGGCTGGCAAGGTCGATAGAAGTATATTGGATATACATTATGTTAATGTGTACTTTACTAGTACTCCTAGTAGCACCAGGGTATTAGATACCGGTTTGGTTGCTAAGTGTAAGTAACTCGAAATAAAAGCTGCGGAATAAACAGAGACTAGCTAAAGGTGAGATAACGATATGTGTTGGAAGTATTTCCAAGGTTGATCAAATATCGTACGCTCCCTCTACCATCGAGATTGGTGTTTGCGCTGAGCATAGACATGATTGGATTATGTCTATCGCAATACGGTTATTCATTTAAGGAGAATAATGGTTACTCTGTTTATTTGAATAATACCTTCAATGGTCTTACACCTAAAATGAATGGTTTATTGAATCTCGATCGTAGTGATACACATGTTCATGCCAAAAGATAGTAATGATAGTACCACCTACTTGTGGCACTGCCACGTAAGTCATATCGGTATAAAACGCATGAGGAAGCTCCATGTTGATGGATCTTTGGGCTCACTCATTTTTGAAAAGTTTGAGACATGCGAACCATGTCTATTGGTGTATATGCATGAAGAAACTCCATGCAAATGGACCGTTTGGACTCACTTGATTTTCAATCAGTTGAGACATGCAAATCATACCACATGGGCAAGATGACTGAAAGCCTCGTTTTCAGTAAAATGGAACTAGAAAGCAACTTGTTGGAAGTAATACATTTTGATGTGTGCAGTCCAATGAGTGCTGAGGCGTGTAGTGGATATCGTTATGTTCTTACTTCACAGATGATTTGAGTAGATGTTGAGTATATTTACTTGATGAATCACGAGTCTGAATTATTGAAAGGTTCAAGTAATTTCAGGGTGAAGTTGAAAGATCGTCGTGACAAGAGGATAAAGTATCTATGATATGATCATAGAGATGAATATCTGAATTACGTGTTTGGCACAGAATTAAGACATTGTGGAAATTGTTTCACAACTGATACAGCCTGGAACACCATAGTGTGATGGTGAGTCCGAACATCATAACTGCACCCTATTGGATATGATGCATACCATGATGTCTCTTATCGAATTACCACGATAGTTTATGGGTTAGGCATTAGAGACAACCGCATTCACTTTAAATAGGGCACCACGTAATTCCGATGAGATGACACCGTATGAACTATGGTTTAGAGAAACCAAAGCTGTCATTTCTTAAAAGGTTTGGGGCTGCGACGCTTATGTGGAAAAGTTTCAGGCTGATAAGCTCGAACCCAAAGCGGATAAATGCATCTTCATAGGACACCCAAAACAGTTGGGTATACCTCCTGTCTCAGATCCGAAAGCAATAAGGGATTGTTTCTAGAATCGGGTCCTTTTTCGAGGAAAAGTTTCTCTCGAAAGAATTGAGTGGGAGGATGGTGGAAACTTGATGAGGTTATTGAACCGTCTCTTCAACTAGTGTGTGCCAGGGCACAGGAAATTGTTCCTGTGGCACCTACACCAATTGAAGTGGAAGCTTATGATATTGATCACGAGACTTCGGATCAAGTCACTCCCAAACCTCGTAGGATGACAAGGATGCGTACTACTTCTGAGTGGTACGTAATCCTACCTTGGAAGTCATGTTGCAAGACAACAATGAACCTGCGAGCTATGGAGAAGCGATGGTGGGCCTGGATTCCGATAGATGGCTCGAGGCCATAAAAATCTGAGAGAGGATCCATGTATGGAAACAAAGTGTAGACTTTGACAGAACAGCTCAATGGTCGTGAGGCTGTTGAGTATAGATGGATTTTAAAAGGAAGACGGACAATGATGGTAAATGTCACCATTAAGAAAGCTCGACTTGTCGTTAAGATGTTTTCGACAAGTTCAAGGAGTTGACTACGATGAGACTTTCTCACCTGTAGCGATGCTAAAAGTCTGTTGGAATTATATTAGCAGTTACTGCACTATTTATGAAATCTTGCAGATAGGATGTCAAAACATTGTTTCCTCGATGATTTATGAGGAAAGGTTGTATGTGATACAATCGGAAGGTTTTGTCAATCCTGAAATATGCTAATAAGTATGCAAAGCTCCAGCAATCCTTCTAAGGACTGGAGTAAGCATCTCGGAGTTGGAATGCATGCTTTGATGAGATGATCAAAGATTTTGGTGTATACAAAGTTTATGAGAAACTTGTATTTCCAAAGAAGTGAGTGGGAGCACTATAGATTTTCTGATAAGTATATGTTGTTGACATATTGTTGATCAGAAGTGACGTAGAATTTCTGGAAAGCATATAGGATTATTTGGAAAGTGTTTTTCAATGGAAAGCCTGGATTAAGCTACTTGAACATTGAGCATCAAGATCTATAAGGATAGATCAAAACGCTTAATGGAACTTTCAAATGAGCAAATACCTTGACATGATCTTGAAGGTGTTCAAAATGGATCAGTCAAAGAAGGAGTTCTTGCCTGAGTTGTAAGGTATGAAGTTAAGACTTAAAGCTCGACCACGGCAGAATAGAGAGAAAGGACGAAAGTCGTCCCTTATGCTTAAGACATAGGCTCTACAGTATGCTATGCTGTGTACCGCACCTGAAGTGTGCCTTGCCATGAGTCAGTCAAGGGGTACAAGAGTGATCCAAGAATGGATCACAGGACAGCGGTCAAAGTTATCCTTAGTAACTAGTGGACTAAGGAAGTTTCTCGGTTATGGAGGTGGTAAAAGAGTTCGTCGTAAAGGGTTACGTCGATGCAAGCTTAGCACCTATCCGGATAGCTCTGAGTAGAGATACCGGATACATATAATGGAGCTTCAATTTAGAATAGCTCCAAGTAGAATAGTTATTTGGAATAGCTTCAAATAGAGCGTGGTAGCTGCATCTAGGAGATGACATAGAGATTTGTAAAGCACACACGGATCTGAAAGGTTCAGACCCGTTGACTAAAACCTCTCTCACAAGCATAACATGATCAAACCCAGAACTCTTTAGGGTGTTAGTCACATGAGGATGTGACCTTGAGTGTTAATCACATATCGATGTGAACTGGATTATTGACTCTTGTGCAAGTGGGAGACTGTTGGAAATATGCCCTAGAGGCAATAATAAATTGATTATTATTATATTTCCTTGTTCATGATAATCGTTTATTATCCATGCTATAATTGTATTGATAGGAAACTCAGATACATGTGTGGATGCATAGACAACACCATGTCCCTAGTAAGCCTCTAGTTGACTAGCTCGTTGATCAATAGATGGTTACGGTTTCCTAACCATGGACATTGGATGTCGTTGATAACGGGATCACATCATTAGGAGAATGATGTGATGGACAAGACCCAATCCTAAGCCTAGCACAAAGATCGTGTAGTTCGTATGCTAAAGCTTTTCTAATGTCAAGTATCATTTCCTTAGACCATGAGATTGTGCAACTCCCGGATACCGTAGGAGTGCTTTGGGTGTGCCAAACGTCACAACGTAACTGGGTGTCTATAAAGGTACATTACAGGTATCTCTGAAAGTGTCTGTTGGGTTGGCACGAATCGAGACTGGGATTTGTCACTCCGTGTAAGCGGAGAGGTATCTCTGGGCCCACTCGGTAGGACATCATCATAATGTGCACAATGTGATCAAGGAGTTGATCACGGGATGATGTGTTACAGAACGAGTAAAGAGACTTGCAGGTAACGAGATCGAACAAGGTATCTGGATACCGACGATCGAATCTCGGGCAAGTATCGTACCGATAGACAAAGGGAATTGTATACGGGATTGATTAAGTCCTTGACATCGTGGTTCATCTGATGAGATCATCGTGGGACATGTGGGAGCCAACATGGGTATCCAGATCCCGCTGTTGGTTATTGACCGGAGAACGTCTCGGTCATGTCTGCATGTCTCCCGAACCCGTAGGGTCTACACACTTAAGGTTCGATGATGCTAGGGTTATAAAGGAAGTTTGTATGTGGTTACCGAATGTTGTTCGGAGTCCCGGATGAGATCCCGGACGTCACGAGGAGTTCCGGAATGGTCCGGAGGTAAAGATTTATATATGGGAAGTCCTGTTTTGGTCACCGGAAGAGTTTCGGGGTTTATCGGTAATGTACCGGGACCACCGGGAGGATCCTGGGGGTCCACCAAGTGGGGCCACCAACCCCAGAAGGTTGCATGGGCCAAGGGTGGTGAGGGACCAGCCCCTAAGTGGGCTGGTGCGCCTCCCACAAGGCCCAAGGGCAGCTAGGAGAAAAAAAAGGAGGAAACCCTAGGCTTAGATGGGCCTTAAGGCCCACCCTAGGGGCGCCACCCCTTCTCTCCCTCTTGGCCGCCACCCTTGTTCCCCATCTAGGGCTGCCACCCCCCTAGGGGTGGGAACCCTAGAGGGGGCGCAGCCCCTCCCCTTCCCCTATATATATGAGGCCTAGGGGCTGCCCATAACACGCGATTCGATCTCTCGTAGGTGCAGCCCTGCATCCCTCTATTCCTCCTCTTCTGCGGTGCTTGGCGAAGCCCTGCAGGATTGCCACGCTCCTCCATCATCACCACGCCGTTGTGCTGCTGCTGGATGGAGTCTTCCTCAACCTCTCCCTCTCTCCTTGCTGGATCAAGGCGTGGGAGACGTCACCGGGCTGTACGTGTGTTGAACGCGGAGGTGCCGTCCGTTCGGCACTTGGTCATCGGTGATTTGGATCACGACGAGTACGACTCCATCAACCCCGTTCACTTGAACGCTTCCGCTTAGCGATCTACAAGGGTATGTAGATGCACTCTCCTTCCCCTCGTTGCTGGTTTCTCCATAGATAGATCTTGGTGACACGTAGGAAAATTTTGAATTTATGCTACGTTCCCCTACATGTGCCAGATACATGGCACCCCCGAAAAGCTGGCCAATCACACCAACAGGGATTGTTGGGTATTCGAGCAGGCAGGCAAGTTAAATGCCGACAATAAAGACAAGGGGCTGCATAGCGATGATGACGAAGAGCCTCGGCCACCGAACAACAGTGGACAGAAGGGTTTTCCCCCACAAGTGCGGACGATGAACATGATATACGCAACCCACATCCCCAAGAGGGAGCGGAAGCGCGCGTTAAGGGACGTATACGCGGTAGAGCCAGTCGCCCCAAAGTTCAACCCATGGTCCTCCTGCCCAGTCACCTTTGATCGAAGGGACCATCCGACTAGCACCCGTCATGGCGGATTCACCGCATTGGTTCTAGACCCAATTATTGAAGGATTTCACCTCACTAGAGTCCTTATGGACGGCGGCAGTAGCCTGAACCTGCTTTACCAGGATACAGTGCGGAAAATGGGCATAGATCCCTCGAGGATTAAGCCCACCAAAATGACCTTTAAAGGCGTAATACCAGGTGTAGAGGCCAACTGTACAGGCTAAGTCACACTTGAAGTGGTCTTCGGATCTCCGGATAATTTCCGAAGCGAGGAGTTAATCTTCGACATTGTCCCATTCCGCAGTGGCTATCACACACTGCTCAGGCAAACCGCATTCGCCAAGTTCAATGCGGTACCGCACTGCGCATACCTTAAACTCAAGATGCCAGGCCCTCGAGGAGTAATTACGGTCAATGGAAACACCGAACGCTCCCTCTGAACGGAGGAGCACACGGTGGCCCTTGCAGCGGAAGTATAAAGCAGCCTCTCCAGGCAGTTCTCCAGTCCGGCCATTAAACGTCCGGACACCGTCAAGCGCGCCCGGAATAACCTACAACAAGACTGCCTGGCACGTTTCGAGCAGGCGTAGCAATGCGGCCCCAACCCCAGCCCTCGCAAAAATGCGACACCAGTGCTTCGCGTACATAAATACGCTCTAGAAATACCATGGGTATAGGGGGAGGGGCACCATCATGGCACGCCCGAAACACGGCTTAAACCGCACCAAGGGCTGCCGATTTTTTAATTTTCTCTTATTTGCAGGACTCCATTCTTCGGAAGGCCTGTTCGGCGGTTCAATTGCCGCACAAACGATGCAAGAACCAGGGAAGCAGACAAGCCATGGTGCATTACGGAACTCCCAGGTGGTCTCTATCACGAGCAGTATACCTGTTTCGCATACCATTCTACAGCCTGTCCCTGGAATGGACATGTTAAATAGTCCAACCTTTTGCTTATCGCATTATTTGTATCGTTCTGCTTTGATCGCAGCCCTTTCTATTAAAACAATGCATAGCTTTCATCTATTTTTGCATTACCTTTTTTTACAAATATATATGTTCCTTAACGACATGTCGCACCCGTACACTTTGGTACATCCAAAATACGCCAGGGGCTTTAGTACCCCTCAATATGGTGTGAGAAGTCCGAACACTTTAACAAGTACGACACCCCGAACTTACAGCATTATATGCATCGGCTCCGAATCATGTCTTGGGTCAATAGTTGGGTTTGCCCGGCTCCTATGTTTTGGTGCCTTACGTTCCGCTATATCGGGTAAGGTAGCACTAGGAGAACTACTGCGATTGTGCCCCAGTTGAGCTGGGTCGAGCACCTCAGTAGAGAAAGCTAAAACTGACTGTCATGATGAAGCGAGAGTTGGTCGCTGTTCGAGAGGTTTTTTCGAGTCCCTAAAGACTTATGCCGCTTAGAGAGAGGAGTCGGCTCTGTCCGGCCAAGGCATGGATAGCGCCCCGAACTCGGTCTTCCGAATACCAGGGGCTTCGCCGAAATTTAAAATTATAGAATTCTATGGCTAAGTGAGAGTGTTCAAGCATTATAGTCTGATTGCCTTGTTCGTTGTGCTGAGCGCCTCCCTCGAAGGACCCAAACATGGGGGGAAAAGCGCTCAGGTTTATCCCCGAACACCCCAGCACTAGCGGCACGGGGGCAGAAGCCGATGACTCGCCATCTCTCAGAATTGATAAACAGGCGCACAGAAGGTAATATTTTAAATTCCAATAGCATTGCTTAGCGCATATGAACAAGTTTTCAGTGCACAGGACAAAACGAGCGAGTTTTACTCAAAAATTACATCCCTGGAACATTCATCCACCATAAGGCGGGCACCCTTCAGAACATCCTTATAATAATTCTCGGGCTTGCGATGCTCTTTCCCCGGCGGTGGCCCGTCCTTCACAAGCTTCTTAGCATCCAGCTTGCCCCAGTGCACCTTAGCACGGGCAAGGGCCCTATGGGCACCTTCAATGCAGACGGAGTGCTTGATGACTTCGAGCCTTGGACAGGCCCCCACCAGCCGCCGCACCAGCCCGAAATAGCTCCCAGGCAGAGCCTCTCCAGGCCACAGCCAAACTATGAGGCCCTTCATGGCCTGTTCGGCCGCCTTATGGAGCTGGACCAGTTGCTTCAGCTGGTCGCTCAGGGGCACGGGGTGTCCGGCCTCAGCATACTGAGACCAGAACACCTTCTCTGTCGAGCTGCCCTCCTCGGCTCGATAGAATGCGGTGGCATCGGACATGCTACGGGGAGGATCTGCGAACGCTCCTGGAGAGCTCCGGATTCGGGTAAGTAACAAGTAACTCACGTTTATGTGTTTGCTTTGCATAAAGAATGCCTTACCCGCCGTTATCTTTTTCACCTCATCCAACTCCTGGAGGATCTTCTGGGATTCGGCCTTGGCAGAATTGGCATTTTCAATAGCCACTGCGAGCTCGGACGCTCGCGTCTTTGAGTCAAGCTCCAAACTCTCATGTTTTTCCATGAGAGCCTGGAGCTCTTGCCGCACCTTGCCAACCTCGGCCTCATACTTCTCCCGCTCGGTGCGCTCTGGGGCCGCCCTCTTCTCGGCCTCGAGCAGCGCTTGCTTAAGGTTCGCAACCTCAGACGTGGCCTCTACAATAGCCACGATAATCCTGTCATTTTTTGCAATTGCACTTTTTTATATATATTTAAACAAGGTATTTCTTACCTTCCTCGTCCTCGAGCTACTTCTTGGCATGCCCGAGCTCTTGCTCAGACTGCTCGAGGTTCTGCTTTAGCGTGTTCACTTCCACAGTCAGTGCGGCGGACACCAGCAAAGAAGCCTGCATACGCATATTGACTCCTTTTTGTTAGACTCCTGCGAATTTTATTTGATCCTCTATTCGGCTTTTCTTCCCGAACGCCAAACAGAGCATCAGGGGCTATTGTCTATGTGGTAATATTATTTACACATTCTTTACTTACCTCAAAGCCTGTTAAAAGGCTAGCACAAGCTTCAGTCAGTCCATTCTTGGCGGACTGAACCTTCTGGACCACCGCACTCATAATGGTGCGGTGCTCCTCGTCGATGGAGGCGCCTTTGAGCGCCTCCAACAGACTGTGCGGCGCCTCCGGTTGGACGGGGGTCACCGGCACGGAGGGCTTGCTCCTCTTGGAAAGAGGTCGCCCGCCAGACTCTGGAACCTTTGAAGGTTCCGGAGCGGTGTCCGGCCTAGAGCCGGACTTGGAGCCCTGGGGGGTTTTATCCCCTTTACTCCTGGAGTCCGGGAGGTCTCCTTGCGGCGCCTCCAAGATCACCTCCTCCTGGCTTGGAACCTGTTGGGACAACACTTCGGCGTCATCCGTAGGGCGGGGGAGGAAGCCGTCGGAAGCAAATTCACATCCGACGAGTCTAGTGAATCGCTCGACGACGCGTCGAGCCGGTCTTTGGGTGGGCTGCATAGTCATATTCGACATAAGGGAAAGCTGTACAATAAAGGAATACTACAAATTACTCTGGTATTCATATACTTACGATTTCGCCAGGGGCTTGGCCCTGAGCGGCCACTCCTCTTTGCCGTCGTCGGCGTTGGTGGAGTAGTTCGGAGGAAGGGTTTTCTCCTTCTTGGACCCTTCGGCCTCCCCAGTTGGGGCGGCCTTCCTTTTCTTCCCTTCCCCCGCTGGAGGGGGAGAGGTCTCTTCTTCCTCCTCCTCGTCTTCATGGGAGGAGAGCGTATTGGAGTCGTTGGATGATGAATCCGGCACATCCAGGCGCCGGGCACTCTTTCGAGTCCCCGTGGCCTTTTTCTTGGCCTTCCTCTCCGGCACCACATAGGGTGCCGGAACCAGCAGCTTCGCCAAGCGAGCATCGTCTGGGTCTTCGGGCAAAGGAGCCGGACAGTCGATCTGTCCGGACTTCGCCTTCCAATCCTGTCAAAGGTAAGGGAGCTTAGATCCCGCACAGAGTTAAACTATGAAAAACTAATACCCTGTAAAAGGTACAAACAACTTACCGCGCTAGCGTGACGCTGCGCGCTGAATCCGCGATCCTCGGTAGCGGATGCGGGAGCCTCGGCGCATTTGAAAAGCACCTTCCATACATCTTCGTATGTCGTGTCGAAGAGCCTGCTCAGAGTTCGGTGTTGTGCCGGGTTGAACTCCCACAGATTGAAGGCCCGTTGTTGACACGGGAGGATCTGGCGGATGAGCATAACCTGGACTACGTTGACGAGCTTGAGCTGCTTGTCCACCAGAGATTGGATGCATGTTTGCAGTCCAGTCACCTCTCTTTTGCTGCCCCACGACAGGCCCGTCTCTTTCTAGGACGTGAGCCGCGTTGGGGGTCCGGACCGGAACTCCGGGGCTGCGACCCACTCAGGATCGCGCGGCTCAGTGATGTAAAACCACCCCGATTGCCACCCCTTCAGGGTCTCCACAAAGGAGCCATCGAGCCATAAGACATTGGGCATCTTGCCCACCATGGCGCCTCCGCACTCCGCCTGGTTGCCACGCACCACCTTCGGCTTGACATTGAAAGTCTTGAGCCATAGGCCGAAATGGGGGCGGATGCGAAGGAAAGCCTCGCACATGACGATAAACACCGAGATGTTGAGGACAAAGTTCGGGGCCAGATCGTGGAAATCCAGGACATAGTAGAACATGAGACCCCGGACAAATGGGTGGAGAGGGAAGCCCAGTCCACAGAAGAAATGGGGGAGGAACACCACCCTCTTATGGGGCCTAGGGTGGGGAGGAGCTGCCCCTCTTCGGGAAGCCGGTGCGCAATGTCATTAGACAAATATCCGGCCTTCCTTAGTCTTTTGATGTGTCCCTCCGTAATGGAGGAGACCACCCACTTGCCTCCCACTCCGGACATGGCTGGAGAAGGTTGAGGTGGGGAGTGCGGACTTGGGCACTGGAGCTCGGGTGCGTGAAAATGGATAGGCAAAGGAGGAAGAAGGCGTAGGTGAAAAGGTGGATCCTTATCCCCTTATATGGGTGGACGCGGCTATGCGTCCCCACCAGCCTGGTAAAACTCGCTTATCTCCCAAGCGTCGTAATCAATGGTGCGGTTGGGTTACCCACGCCCGTGTTGATGAGAATACCGGAATAAGGGGACACGATCTCTGCTTTAACAAGACGTGCCAAGGAAACCGCCTCGCATGACACGCTGAGGTGGGACAATAAAACGATTCGAATAAAGGCTTGGCCGTGGTGCGATGTCACACTATGGAATACGTCAGCAGATTAGATTTGTGTAAATATTATTCTCTCTATGGCAATATGTGGAAACTTATTTTGCAGAGCCAGACACTATCTTCGTGTTCAAAATCTTCTATGAAGTACTTGGAGGAGGAACCCGCCTTGCAATGCCGAAGACAATCTGTGCGCCGGACTCGTCGTCATTGAAGCCTGGTTCAGGGGCTACTGAGGGAGTCCTGGATTAGGGGGTGTCCAGATAGCCGGACTATACCTTTAGCCGGACTCCTGGACTATGAAGATACAAGATTGAAGACTTCGTCCCGTGTCCGGAAGGGACTTTCCTTGGCATGGAAGGCAAGCTTGGCGATACGGATATGTAGATCTCCTACCATTGTAACCGACTTTGTGTAACCTTAACCCTATCCGGTGTCTATATAAACCGGAGGGTTTTAGTCCGTAGGACAACATACAGAACAACAATCATACCATAGGCTAGCTTCTAGGGTTTAGCCTCTCCGATCTCGTGGTAGATCTACTCTTGTACTACCCATATCATCAATATTAATCAAGCAGGACGTAGGGTTTTACCTCCGTCAAGAGGGCCCGAACCTGGGTAAAACTTCGTGTCCCTTGCCTCATGTTACCATCCGGCCTAGACGCACAATTCGGGACCCCCTACCCGAGATCCGCCGGTTTCGACACCGACAAAGGGCAACTTGCAAACCCCACAAAAGTCGTAAAGTGACATCTCCTTATACTCATCATACAAATAAAAGTCCATAGAAGGTGGCGACCTCCTAGAATGGAAATGAAAATTTTGCACAAAAATATTAGTGAGTAGGAGATACTGTTCGAGTTGGTCGTGGAGGAAGTTGGCGAGGCCTGCATTCTCAGCCAAATAATAAAAATCTTCATAAATCTCGGGTTCTCTCAAGAACTCATCACAAGGCCATTCACACGGCCGAACCTCCGCAGTACGAGGGAGATTATACTTGGGCTTCTTATTCTCTTCACTTTTCTTATCCTTCGAGCTTCGGCTCGATGAGCCCCTAAAAAATCTCTTCATCTTTTTCTGAAAATTTCTGAAATTTTTAGTAACTTAAAATAAAAGTGAACCAAACTCAACAAGATTGATAGCAACTACTCCTACAAGTGCCTAGAGGCTATATCATGCATTAAAACTACTTTTGACCACATAAATTTGACATGAAAGCTCAACAACAGGGTCATCTAAGCAACAAAAATTTGAAATAAATAAAGCACTAGAACAAAAACTAATTGTACCATTGGAGGAGTCACATACCGAAGAACAATCCCCAAAAGCAGTTTTGTGAATGGAGCTTTGAGCAAGGAGATCGTAAATGGCAGCAAGATGAGCTAGAAGACGGGTTTGAGCTGGTAGCTGATTTTTTCTGGAGGAAGACGAAGTGTGTGGGTGTAAGAATAAGTGGAGGGGACCCACGTGAGGTCCACGAGGCAGGTGGCGCGCCGAGGGGGTAGGGCGCGCCCTCCACCCTCGTGGGCACATGGTGGGTCCCCCTGGTGTGTTCTTAGTGCCAATAATTCTTAAATATTCTGGAAAAAATCATATTAAATTTTTAGGGAATTTGATGAACTTTTATTTTTGGGGTATTTTTTATTGCAAGGATAATTCAGAAAACAGACAGAAAATACTATTTTTACTTTATTTAAACTAAATAACATAAAGTAAAAGGAGGGTACAGAGAGTTGTGCTTTCTAACTTCATCCATCTCATGCTCATCAAAAGGAACCCACTAACAAGGTTGATCAAGTCTTGTTAACAAACTCATTCCAAATTGCATGAAACCAGAGAAATTTCGAATAACACTAGGTTACCTCAACTTGTTATGCACATCCCCAACAATAAGAATATCATATTTCTTCTTGATAGTAGGAAGAGGAAATTTAAAACCTCCAATAATAATTGTTGAAAATTTTCCAATAGAATTGATACTATGGACTTGAGGTTGTTTCCTCGAGAAGTGTACCGGATGCTCATTACCATTAACATGAAAAGTGACATTGCTTTTGTTGCAATCAATAACAGCCCCTGCAGTATTCAAAAAGGGTCTACCAAGGATAATCGACATACTATCGTCCTCGGGAATATCAAGAATAACAAAGTTCGTTAAAATAGTAACGTTTGCAACCACAACAGACACATCCTCACAAATACCGACAGGTATATATAGCAGTTGATTTATTAGCCATTTGCAAAGATATTTCAGTAGGTGTCAACTTATTCAAATCAAGTCTACAATATAAAGAGAGAGGCATGACACTAACACCGGCTCCAAGATCACATAAAGCAGTTTCAACATAGTTTCTTTTAATGGAGCATGGTATAGTTGGTACTCCTGGATCTCCAAGTTTCTTTGGTATTCCACCTTTAAAAGTGTAATTAGCAAGCATGGTGGAAATTTCAGCTTCCGGTATGCTTCTTTTATTAGTACATATCCTTCATGTACTTAGCATAAGGATTCATTTTAAGCATATCAGTCAAACGCATACGCAAAAAGTTAGGTCTAATCATTTCAGCAAAGCGCTCAAAATCCTCATCATCCTTTTTCTTGGATGTTTTAGGAGGAAAAGGCATGGGTTTCTGAACCCATGGTTCTCTTTCTTTACCGTGCTTCCTAGCAACAAAGTCTCTCTTATCATAACGTTGATTCTTTGATTGTGGGTTATCAAGATCAATAGCAGGTTCAATCTCTACATCATTATCATTGCTAGGTTGAGCATCAACACGAACATCATCATTAACATTATCACTAGGTTCATGTTCATTACCAGATTGTGTTTCAGCATCAGAAATAGAAATATCATTGGGATTCTTAGGTGTGTCAATAGAAGGTTCACTAAAGCATGCAAAGTCCTATCATTTTTCTTTTTCTTCTTCTTAGAAGAACTAGGTGCATCAACATTAGTTCTCTGAGAACCTTGCTCAATTCTCTTAGGGTGGCCCTCAGGATACAAAGGTTCCTGAGTCATTTTACCCCCTCTAGTCATAACTCTAACATCATTATCATTTTCCTTATTATTTAATTCATTGAGCAAATCATTCTGAGCCTTAAGTACTTGTTCTACTTGAGTGGTAACCATAGAAGCATGTTTACTAATAAGTTTAAGTTCACCTTTAACTCTAGACATATAATCACTCAAGTGTTAAATCATATAAGCATTGCGTTTCAATTGTCTACCAACATAAGCATTGAAGTTTTCCTGTTTAACAATAAAATTATCAAACTCATCTAAGCATTGGCTAGCAGACTTATTACGAGGCATATCACCTTCATCAAATCTATAGAGAGAATTTACCTTTAATACCTGTGTTGGGTTATCAAGACCATGTATTTCTTCAATAGGTGGTAAATTCTTAACATGTTCAGCTTTAATAGCCTTTTCTTTCATAGATTTCTTTGCCTCATGCATATCTTCAGGACTCAGAAATAGAATACCCCTTTTCTTCGGAGTTGGCTTAGGAGTTGGTTCAGGAAGTTTCCAAACATTTTCATTACTCAACATATTATTCAATAGCAATTCAGCTTGATCAACCATTCTTTCCTTGAAAACACAACCAGCACAACTATCCAGGTGGTCTCTGGAAGCATCGGTTACTCCATTATAAAAGATATCAAGTATTTCATTTTTCTTGAGAGGATGATCAGGCAAAGCATTAAGTAATTGTAGAAGCCTCACCCAAGCTTGTGGGAGACTCTCTTCTTCAATTTGCACAAAATTATATATTTCCCTTAAAGCAACTTGTTTCTTATGAGCGGGGAAATATTTAGCAGAGAAGTAATAAATCATATCCTGGGGACTATGCACACAACCAGGATCAAGAGAATTAAACCATGTTTTAGCATCACCCTTTAATGAGAACGGAAATAACTTAAGGATAAAGTAATAGCGCGTTTTCTCATCATGAGTAAACAGGGTGGTTATATCATTTAATTTAGTAAGATGTGCCACAACAGTTTCAGATTCATAGCCATAAAAAGGATCAGATTCAACCAAAGTAATTAAATCAGGATCCACAGGGAAATCATAATTCTTATCGGAAATATTGATAGGTGAAGTAGCAAAAGCAGGGTCATATTTCATTCTAGCATTCAAGGATTTTTCTTTAAGCTTAGCTAATAATTTCTTAAGATCAGACATATCATTGCAAGCTAAAAAGTCTCTAGCAGTTTCTTCATCCATAACATAACCCTCAGGCATAACAGGCAATTCATATCTAGGGGGAGAATCTTCATCATCACTTTCATCAATATTATCAGTTTCAATAATTTCATTCTCTCTAACCCTAGCAAGTTGTTCATCAAGAAATTCACCTAGTGGCACAGTATTATCAAGCATAGAAGTAGTTTCATCATAAGCATCATGCAAAGCAGAAGTGGCATCATCAATAACATGCGACATATCAGAATGAATAGCAAGTGTAGGTGTCGCAAGTTTACTCAAAACAGAAGGTGAATCAAGTGCAGAGCTAGATGACAGTTCCTTACCTCCCCTCGTAGTTGAGGGAAAAATCTTGGTTCTTTTATCTTTCAAGTTCTTCATAGTGATCAGCAGATATAAATCCCAAGTGACTCAAAGAATAGAGCTATGCTCCCCGGCAACGGCGCCAGAAAATAGTCTTGATAACCCACAAGTATAGGGGATCGCAACAGTTTTCGAGGGTAGAGTATTCAACCCAAATTTATTGATTCGACACAAGGGGAGCCAACGAATATTCTCAAGTATTAATAGTTGAGTTGTCAATTCGACCGCACCTGAAAGACTTAATATCTGTAGCAAAGTATTTAGTAGCAAAGTAATATGATAGTAGCGGTAATGGTGGTAAAAGTAACAGTATTGGTTTTGTAGTGATTGTAACAGTGGCAACGGAAAAGTAAATAGGCGAAGAACAATATGCGAAAAGCTCGTAGGCAATGGATCGGTGATGGATAATTATGTCGGATACGATTCCTCATGCAATGGTTATAACATAGGGTGACATAGAACTAGCTTTAGTTCCTCAATGTAATGTAGGCGTGTATTCTGAATATAGTCATACGTGCTTATGGAAAAGAACTTACATGACATCTTTTGTCCTACCCTCCCGTGGCAGCAGGGTCCTATTGGAAACTAAGGGATATTAAGGCCTCCTTTTAATAGAGTACCGGACCAAAGCATTAACACTTAGTGAATACATGAATTCCTCAAATTACGGTCATCACCGGTAAGTATCCCGATTATTGTCACTTCGGGGTTAATGGATCATAACACATAATAGTTGACAATAGACTTGCAAGATAGGATCAAGAACTCACATATATTCATGAAAACATAATAGGTTCAAATCTGAAATCATGGCACTCGGGCCCTAGTGACAAGCATTAAGCATAGCAAAGTCCTAGCAACATCAATCTCAGAACATAATGGATACTAGGGATCAAACCCTAACAAAACTAACTCGATTACATGATAAATCTCATCCAATCCATGTGGCGACCCGACGCGAATGGATCAAGTCTACTGTGCTCGGGTGTCATCTCTGGATCAGTAATGCTGACACCACACAGTACTTCGAAGGATTTATAGCAGAGTTGCAATCACACACTTATTACAACAATGTCTCAAAGAGAACTTATTACAATAATATGGCTTAAGGCCATCTAATAACGATAACAGCGGAAGACTCGGAAGATAAATGGGTCCATCAACTCCAACGGCATAACTGAGTATAGAACCACGACCTAAAAGCACCTTAATTGTCGTCTGAAAAGTCTGCAACATGAGAAGTTGCAGCCCGAAAACGGGTCAGCACATGGAATATGCTGGCAATGTAACACATAGAGAGTAATGGAATGAAACAGCTATACTACATGCATATATGGCTGGTGGAAAGCTCTATGGTTACAGTTTTGCGTAAAGCCAATTTTTCCCTACTGCAAAGGAATAATTTTATTCAACTATCATGGTGGTTGTTAAACATCGAGAATGGTTGACAGCATTCCGATCCCAATTAAGTGAACAATTAAAACCCAACAATATTAATTAGAGTAACATGTTGAGATTCACATGATATTCAAGTACTAGATACTCAAGTTGTCCATAACCGGGGACACGGCTAATCATGATTAGTTTGTTACACTCTGCAGAGGTTTGCGCACTTTTCCCCACAATACTTGATCGCCTCCGTTTGGTTTCTCGCACTACATGGTGTTTGAGAATACGGATGACCGAGACATAGTCTTTCAGAAGCGCTAGCACCTTACGTTCGGGTAGACCGTACCACCTATAACCCCTACATCTGCTAGTCTACCCTGTAAGAGTTCGCACGACTTAGTCAACTATGCCAGAGCCCATAATGGCTTGTGGCTGCACACGGAAGTTACTAGCATGAATGATCTTATGATCCCTTTGAGCCTGGGTGGCGGTCCGAAATAAAAACAGGCAAGTCCTGATAGAAATCAGGTGCCTCAATCCACCCAGATGTGTGTTTAAGTAGCCACCTTAGATAAACCATTAAAATATCAATCTCACATCTGTTATGGATATCACTCACCCAATCCACGTCTACTAGCATAGCATGGCATAATAAGCAAACGTAGAAGTAACTCCCAAAGGTTTCATAATAATACAGGTAATAGGTACTACCTCATCTACTTCCTAGATCCTAATCATGCAATGTGAGAGGATTGATCTAATGCAATAAAACATGGGTTGTAGAAAAGGTATGATCAAAGTGTTACTTGCCTTGCTGATGATCCGCGAGACCTAGGGTTTCGAAGTATCAAGCGGCGCACTCCGGGTGATCTAACGCAGACAAACAACAAGCACACAATAAGTACTCAGCTAATGCACAGGTAAAGCTCGAACAAGAGAACGAACCAGAAAGTTCAACTTAAGAACTCCGGTTGCAAAGAAAGAAAGAACCGAACAAAGAAACGGAAAACAAACGGCGGAAGAAAACAACTTGGCTCTAGCAAGTTGAAACTTGGTCAAATTTTACTGTAGCAAAAGCTTGTTCAAGTTGATTAGACAGAACGGCGGTTTCGAGACGAAACTCCAGGCGCTTGAGTCACCTGATTCCGATAAACGAGCGAGAAGATAGACTAGAACGAAGATCGGATCTAAGATCACGATCGCGGAATAAAACCGACGAAAAGAAAAAGAAACCGAAAAGAATCGGAAAACCGATCTAGGGTTTCGGAAGAAAACCGAAACGAAAAACCGGAAGAAAAGAATCGGAAAGAAAAAGAGAAGAACCGAAACGATTTTCTAGAAGAAAACCAAACCGAGGAAAAGAAAGGAGAGGCGCGGCTACCTCGGGAGGCGGGCTCCGGGCGAGGCGGCGGCTAGGGGCGGCGGTGGCGAGCTTAGGCGGCGGCGGTGGCTAAGGCGGCGGCTGCCTAGGGCGCTAGGGGTGGCGGCGGCTTAGGAGGAGCGGGGCTTGGGGTTTTGGTGTGAG